>NC_083231.1:113707834-113890252 GCF_032191835.1 Heteronotia binoei
CATCACGACCTGCACTCTTAAGAAAATGGTTTACGGAGATGCCCGCATCGAAGCGGGTAAGGTAATGAATGTCAATAAATCACAAATCGGTTTGCAACTTACAGACACACGCCTGAACAACACCTGAACAGCATACTCAAGATTGCTGCAGCACAGACATTGTTTCCAGATTCTGATGCAATCATAGAGAAGCAAGAGGTGTCTGTTATAAGATACTGTTAAATAAATGAAATATTGCAAGGGTGCTAATTGGATGTTTTATTTTAAGTTTTTTTAAAATATATATATTTGTGTTTATCTATGTCCTTATAAAGTTTATATCTCCTCTACCTGGCATGACATGGCCTGGCCTGACAAGTTCTCATTTATGTCAGATCCAGCCCTCATAACAAATGAATTCCACACCCCTGCTCTAACCCCTAACTAGCTTAATACTGTCTACCCTGAATAGCCACAACTCGGAGATCCAGTTTGGTGTAGTGGTTAAGTGTGCGGACTTTTATCTGGGGGAACCGGGTTTGATTCCCCACTCTTCCACTTGCACCTGCTGGAATGGCCTTGGGTTACCCATAGCTCTGGCAGAGGTTGTCCTTGAAAGGGCAGCTGCTGTGAGAGCCCTCTCAGCCCCACCCACCTCACAGGGTGTCTGTTGCGGGGGAGGAAGGGAAAGGAGATTGTGAGCCGCTCTGAGACTCTTTGGAGTGGAGGGCCGGATATAAATCCAATATCCTCATCTCCCTCACAGGGTGTCTGTTGTGGGGGAGGAAGGTAAAGGACATTGTGAACTGCTCTGAGACTCTTCGGAGTGGAGGGTGGGATATAAATCCAATATCTTCATCTCCCTCACAGGGTGTCTGTTGTGGGGGAGGAAGGGAAAGGAGATTGTGAGCCGCTCTGAGACTCTTCGGAGTGGAGGGCGGGATATAAATCCAATATCTTCATCTACCTCACAGGGTGTCTGTTGTGGGAGGGGGGGAGGTAAAGGAGATTGTGAGCCGCTCTGAGACTCTTCGGAGCGGAGGGCGGGATATAAATCCAATATCTTCATCTCCCTCACAGGGTGTCTGTTGTGGGGGAGGAAGGTAAAGGAGATTGTGAGCCACTCTGAGACTCTTCGGAGTGGAGGGCGGGATATAAATCCAATATCTTCATCTCCCTCACAGGGTGTCTGTTGTGGGGGAGGAAGGTAAAGGACATTGTGAGCCGCTCTGAGACTCTTTGGAGTGGAGGGCGGGATATAAATCCAATATCTTCATCTCCCTCACAGGGTGTCTGTTGTGGGGGAGGAAGGTAAAGGAGATTGTGAGCCGCTCTGAGACTCTTCGGAGTGGAGGGCGGGATATAAATCCAATATCTTCATCTCCCTCACAGGGTGTCTGTTGTGGGGGAGGAAGGTAAAGGAGATTGTGAGCCACTCTGAGACTCTTTGGAGTGGAGGGCGGGATATAAATCCAATTTTATCTACCTCACAGGGTGTCCGTTGTGGGGGGGGGGGGAAGGTAAAGAAGATTGTGAGCCAAGTGGAGGGTGGGATATAAATCCAATATCTTCATCTACCTCACAGGCTGTCTGTTATGTGTGTGTGGGGGAAAGGTAAAGGAGATTGTGAGCCGCTCTGAGACTCTTCGGAGTGGAGGGCGGGATATAAATCCAATATCTTCATCTACCTCACAGGGTGTCTGTTGTGGGGGAGGAAGGTAAAGGAGATTGTGAGCCGCTCTGAGACTCTTTGGAGTGGAGGGCGGGATATAAATCCAATATCTTCATCTTCTTCTTCTATGGAGTCTCCCACAGAGAAAGGCTCCAACCTGCTGTCTTGTGATCCCATCTGGAGATACCTCTTGGGATTTGTTGCATGCCGCACTTGTGTTCTACCACAGATCCATCACCACCCTGCCCCAAAAGGAGAAAGATCAAGAACTTTACTGCACCCTGTGGGGTGGAAGCCACTTGAATTTAATAACATAAAGTTCAACTCGTTTATCTAGTTGCATATGTAAATACTACCAAAATACATATTTCTAAAAGAAAAGCCTATTGAAAGGTTATCAGTAGATTTCCCTGGACAATGACAGGTATTAAAACCTGCTCTTTATATAAATACAATCTGAATTGTCTCTCATTTGGGAGCACAAAAGGCTTCGTGTATGCAGGGGTTCCTGAGAATTTCCTCCTTTCTCAAAGAAGCCATGGAAACAGTGGATGAGGAGGAGAACAGCTGAAATAGGGGCTGTGGCTCAGTGGTAGAGCATCTCCTTGGCATGCAGAAGGTTCCAGGTTCAATCCCCAGCATCTCCAGTTCAAAGGACCGGGCAGGAGGTGATGGGGAAGACCTCTGCGTGAGACCGTGGAAACTAATGGAGAAGGGCTGTGGCTCAGTGGTAGAGCATCTGCTTGGCATAAGAACATAAGAGAAGCCATGTTGGATCAGGCCAATGGCCCATCCAGTCCAACACTCTGTGTCACACAGTGGCCAAAAAATTATATATATATATATATATATATATATATATATATATATATATATATATACACACACACACTGTGGCTAATAGCCACTGATGGACCTCTGCTCCATATTTTTATCTAAACCCCTCTTGAACGTGGCCATGCTTGTGGCCGCCACCACCTCCAGTGGCAGTGAATTCCACATGTTAATAACCCTTTGGGTGAAGAAGTACTTCCTTTTATCCATTTTAACCTGTCTGCTCAGCAAATTCATCGAATGCCCACGAGTTCTTGTATTGTGAGAAAGGGAGAAAAGTACTTCTTTCTCTACTTTCTCCATCCCATGCATTATCTTGTAAACCTCTATCATGTCACCCTGCAGTCGACATTTCTCCAAGCTAAAGAGTCCCAAGCGTTTCAACCTTTCTTCATAGGGAAAGTGTTCCAGCCTTTTAATCATTCTAGTTGCCCTTTTCTGGACTTTCTCCAATGCTATAATATCCTTTTTGAGGTGCGGCGACCAGAACTGCACACAGTACTCCAAATGAGACCGCACCATCGATTTATACAGGGGCATTATGATACTGGCTGATTTGTTTTCAATTCCCTTCCTAATAATTCCCAGCATGGCGTTGGCCTTTTTTATTGCAAACGCACACTGTCTTGACATTTTCAGTGAGTTATCTACCACGACCCCAAGATCTCTCTCTTGGTCAGTCTCTGCCAGTTCACACCCCATCAACTTGTATTTGTAGCTGGGATTCTTGGCCCCAATGTGCATTACTTTGCACTTGGCCACACTGAACTGCATCTGCCACGTTGACGCCCACTCACCCAGGTCCCTTTGGAGTTCCTCACAATCCTCTCTGGTTCTCACCACCCTGAACAATTTAGTGTCATCCGCAAACTTGGCCACTTCACTGTTTACTCTCAACTGCAAATCATTTATGAACAAGTTAAAGAGCATGGGACCCAGTACCGAGCCCTGCGGCACCCCACTGCTTACCGTCCTCCACTGCGAAGACTGCCCATTTATACTCACTCTCTGCTTCCTATTACTCAGCCAGTTTTTGATCCACAAGAGGACCTGTCCTTTTACTCCATGACTCTCAAGCTTTCTAAGGAGCCTTTGATGAGGAACTTTATCAAAAGCTTTCTGGAAGTCAAGGTAAACAACACCTATCGGGTCTCCTTTGTCCACATGTTTGTTCACCCCCTCAAAGAAATGTAACAGGTTAGTTTGTTTGTTCACCCCCTCAAAGAAATGTAACAGGTTAGTGAGGCAAGATCTTCCCTTACAGAACCCATGCTGAGTCTTCCTCAATAACCCATGTTCATCAATGTGCCTACTCATGCAGAAGGTTCCAGGTTCAATCCACAGCATCTCCAGTTTAAAGGACTTGGAAGTAGGTGATTGGAAAGACCTCTCATTGCCGCTCTGAGTAGATAGTATTGACCTTGATGAACCAAGGTAGGGTTACCAACTCCAGAGTGGAAAATTCCTGGAGATTTTGGAAGTGGAACCTAGGAAGGGAAGCATTTGGGGAGGGACCTCAGTATGTATAATGTCATAGAGTCCACCCTCCAGGGGAACTGATGTCTGTAATCTGGGGATTAACTGTAATTCTGGGAGATCTCCAGGTCCCACATGAAGGTTAAAGAAAGACACAATACCATGACTCGGGGTCATTTTGTAGAAAAAAAGGTGGCGGAGCTCCTCCAGGGATTGTTATGCAGCTGCACCTCCTACTCAATGGACAAGGAGGTGGAACTCTGAGAAGGAGGAGGTGGAACTCTCGGAATGGTTCGGCAGCTGTGCTCCTGTGAGCGCCCACTGAATCCGAGGCCTGCCGTGACTAGATAACAAATGCCAAAAATGTAATTAATTTAACCAGACTCTCATAATATCTTATAAGCAACTGATGCAAACTTATACAAAGGTGCAACGTCAAATTTTTTTCAGTTCATTGCCAAAGTACCTGAGTGTCAGAACTTGTATCTTTGCTGCTGGTCCCCTATAATGTGACCAATGCTGTATGGTAGTTTTACTGTGCCTTAAAGCTGTATTGTAACTGAACCAAACTGACTCCATGTTGTAACCTCTGCTTAACCCAGAGTGCCTGAATAGTAATTAACCTTGCCCCACTGGTATCCAAAATATTTGGGGCTGTAGAATGAATTATGTCTTGTCTCTGCACATTCTCACACTGGGACCCTTTGAAGCCGAACAGCATGGCCTTCGAAGTAGGGAGGCATCCTCTCTACTGATAGTGATGGTGAGAAGACAGCTGCGCCCTGAGATGTGAATTGTGGCTTTGTGAGATGTTTGCTTTACGTGTATAAAATCAAGCTGATGCTGGCTCTCGCCATTACTGTTATCTTGCCTTTTCCAGCACCTAGTTCTCTTCAATAAAATCCTAGCTTTGTAACTAAGTATGGGATCCGTTTGACGTTCTTGAGTTCTGACATTATAACAGTAATCCCATTGTTCGTGGCTTATCTGTACTGGAGGCTTGGCCCGATGGCGGCAAAAGTACCAGACGACGGAGAGCCCACCACCCCATCGGAGGACCCGCCGCTCGACCCAAACGTGACGGGGGTCCGACGCAAAATTAAGGTTCCAGCGCCCTTCTCGGTCGACGCCGCTTTCCCGGCTCCGCGAACCTGGAGCCCACGGAAGTCCACGGCAGCCATCGACGCCGCGGAGCAGCGGTACCGAAGCATGTTGGGCGAAGGAGGGGCAGGAGACGACGACGAGGGCCAGGCGGAGGGCGCGGAGCCCCGAGGGGGGGAGGACCCGATCCGGACCCTCCGCAACGAATTATTCGATTGGGTGCGGGAGATCCACGGCGACGTGCACCGCTCCCGCGTGACGATGGCCGAGGAGATGCAGCAGAACCTGGGCGCTATCCACGACCAGCTCCGCACCTTGCAAACCGCGGTCCTGGGGATACCATATGGAGTGTTGCCACTGGGGCAGCCGCCCGTCGCCCCACCGGCCCCCGCCCCGCAAGCTCTGGCCGCCCCGGCGCCGCCGGCCCCGGTGGGCCCAGCAGCCCCGGCACCTCCGGCCCCGCCGGCTCCGGCACCGCCAGCGCCACCTGCACCAGGGGCCCCGGCCGCCCCGGCGCCGCCTGCGCCACCCGTCCCGATCCCGCCGGCCATACCGGGCCCAGCGCCGCCGCCTGGGGCGCCGCGAGCGCCAGGTGGGGCCGAGGGACGGGGAAGAGAGTTGAAGGTTACGTTCGATGGGAATCCGGAGGACGTGGAATACTTTACTATCCAGTGCGACACGTTCTTCACCCACTGGGGTGCCGATTACCCGACCGAAGCCAGCCGAGTGTACCACATTGCGTCTCGACTGAGAGGGGCGGCCCGCAAGTGGTACGTGGGGCTCTTCATGGGAAGAAAGCCCGAATTAGCTACCGTGGCAGGGTTCCTGCACGCGATGCTCCGCCAGTATGGAGATCCCTTACGGGAGGAGAAGGCGGTCGCTGCCCTCCAACGCATCGAACAGGGCAACCGCTCCACCCGCGAGTACGCCACCGAATTCCTGGGGTACTGCGCGGCAGCAAGGGGATGGAACGAGGTCATGAAATACACCGCGTTCATCAACGGGTTGAATCCGAGCATCCTCGACCGCTGTTACAGTCAGGGAAGGCCCGATACGCTGGTCGGCTGGATCCAACTGGCCGGGGAGGTGGAGACCAACCTCCAACACGTGGGGATGAGGAGACAGCAACTAGCGAGAAAGGGAGCCAAACACACCCCAACTAAATCTGAAGGGAAGAAGGCCCCGACGACCTCCACCCCGTCTCCCGCCCGCAAATGCTTCCAATGCGGGGACCCAAATCATCTTGCTGCTAACTGCCCTGGGAAAGCGGGATCCACGCCACCCACGGCGCGGCCAACCACCCCGGGCCCGAAGAAGAAGAAGAGCAGCCGGTCGAAGGAGCCCAGTCGGGGCTCCGTCGCCACTTCCTTGGCGACTGACGAGGATTTTACCACCAGCCTGGCGGCAGTCGAGGAGTCGACCGGGGAGTCGGATGACACCGAGTCGGCGGGAAACGACAGCGACCTGCTTTAATGGGTGCCGCAAAGCAGGTCCAGCAACAGCCGGCACTCCTCACGGTGAGAGCAACTGGGGGTTTACTTTTTATGGCCGTTACCCTCCTAAACCCGAACCTAAAGAGATTCATGCACGCCCGAGCCCTAATCGACTCAGGGTGTAACAGGGACTTGATCACCCCCCGCCTAGTTGAGGCGCTGGGATTAGCCACTTCGCCCCTGCCACAACCGATGCAGTTTCAGCAAATGGACGGGGGGCCCATGAGGGGGGAACCATGTGTTTTAGAAACTCAGGCGGTCCCGGTAGGGACCGAGGAGCATTGGGGAATTGAAACTTTCGTAATTGCCCCCTCCTGCTCTTTCGACGTGGTAGTTGGCTCAGCCTGGCTCGCCCGCCACCAACCCGACATAAGGTGGGAGGAACAGATCGTCCGGTTCCCAGATTGGAGGTGCGAGCATCACCACTGGCGCCCCGAGTGGGGGCCGCACGCCCCCCCCCAAAACATGCGGGCGTGCCTCACACTTGAGGAAGTCGCCTCCATCCCCAAGGAGTACCGAGACTTAAAACTGGCATTTAGCGAGAAGGAAGCGGATGAACTACCGCCCCACCGCCCTACAGACTGCGCCATTGAGCTAATCCCCGGGCAGCAGCTTCCCAAAGCGAAACTGTACTCCATGGGTTGGGCGGAGAAGGCGGAACTCCGAAAGTTTTTGGACAAAAATCTAAAGCGTGGTTTTATTCGACCGGCCACAGCCCCCCATGCCGCCCCCGTCCTATTCCGAAAGAAAAAGGACGGGTCGCTTAGACTTTGCACAGATTTTCGTGCGATAAACGGGATTTCCATGTCCAACGCCTACCCGATCCCGTTGATAAAGGACTTGTTAAACACTGTAGCAAAGGGGAAAATATTTACCAAACTCGACCTCCGGGACGCGTACTTCCGCGTCCGCATCAAAGAGGGGGACGAATGGAAAACAGCCTTCAACACCCCACTGGGACAATTTGAGTACCTTGTCATGCCGTTTGGGCTACAGGGAGCCCCGGGCGTTTTTATGAACTTTATCAATGAAGTGCTGCGGGACTTCCTGTTCAAGGGGGTGGTGGTGTACCTTGATGACATCATTATCTATTCACAAGATCTAAAGTCTCATGTGCCTTTGGTCAGAAAAGTGTTAAGCACCCTTTGTAAACACAAACTGTATGCCAAACTGTCGAAATGTGAATTCCACAAGACCGAACTTGATTATTTGGGCTTCCGGGTGTCGGGGGAGGGATTGTCCATGGACCCCGCAAAGGTCCAAGCGGTGTTAGACTGGGAACCCCCTCGAACCCGCAAGCAGTTACAAAGTTTTATCGGGTTCGCTAACTTTTACCGCGACTTCATAAAGGGGTTCGCCACGGTCATGCTCCCCCTTACAGAACTCCTCAAAACCAAAGGGAAAGGTGACGAGGCTAAAAAACCCGGCGCACGCCTAACGTGGACGCCGGACTGTCAAAAAGCTTTCACCGAGCTAAAACGCCTCTTCACCTCCGAACCCGTGCTAGCGCACCCTGACGAACTAAAGCCCTTCGTGGTCCAATGCGACGCCTCCGACGCCGCTGTAGGAGCCATATTAATGCAGAGGGGGGAGGATGGGGCGCTCCGACCATGTGCCTATATTTCCAGGAAATTTTCCAATGAACAAAGAAACTGGTCAGTCTGGGACAAAGAAGCGTTTGCAGTCATGTTTGCCTTAAAGACCTGGCGCTCCTGGCTTGAAGGAGCAAGAGTCCCCTTCGAAATTTGGACCGATCACAAAAACCTGGAAGCCCTCACTGGGCGTCGCAAAATGACTGCAAAACAGATCCGGTGGGCAGGCTTCTTTGCAAAGTTTGACTTTGTGCTGAAACACATCCCAGGCTCAAAGAACTTTTTAGCGGACGCCCTTTCCCGCCTGCCCCAACATGACAGTCTTAGGGAGGAGGTGGTGGACTCGCTAATTTCCCCCTCAGCCATCGCGGGGGGGGTCACCACCCGCTCCGGCAAACAGACCGACCCTCCGGACTTAGAATTACTTTCTCGATTCCTCTCGGAGTACAAACAAGAGGCTGACCGCCCCCCCAACTTGGTCAAAGCCGAGAACGGGCTCTGGTTACATAATGAAAAAATCTATGTGCCCGATCCGCTCAGGAAAGAGGTTTTGGACCGCTGCCACTCAAGTCGCTTGGCCGGCCACTTTGGCTATGTTAAAACGCTCAACTTGCTCACCCGCCAATTTTGGTGGCCAAAAATGAAAAAAGATGTTTCAGAGTTTGTACTCTCATGTCCCACGTGCCTCATGGCAAAACGGAGGGGGGGCAAACCTCCGGGCCACCTAGTCCCCCTCCCCACGGCCACCCGACCTTGGTCGGTAGTCTCCATGGACTTCATTGTGGAGCTCCCGCCTTCGCAGGGCAAAACAGTCATCTTGGTCGTAGTCGATACCTTTTCAAAGCAAGCTCACTTCATTCCTTGCAAACAATTACCTACCGCTAAAAAACTCGCCCAGCTCTTTTTCACTCACATTGTACGCCTACACTCATTCCCAGACAAGGTCATTAGTGACCGCGGAACACAGTTCGTTGCCAACTTCTGGCGGGAGTTCTGCAAACTGGCTGGTATTGAGCAGGGATTGAGTTCTGCCTACCACCCCCAGTCGGACGGACAGACGGAGAGGGTTAATGGCCTTCTTGAGCAATACCTCCGCTGCTTCATTAATTTCCAACAGTCCAACTGGGTAGACCTCCTCCCCTTTGCAGAATACGGCTACAACAATAGCCTCCATAGCTCAACCAAAACCTCCCCTTTTCAAATCATCAATGGTTACGAGGGCAAGCCGTTCCCCACGCTCGCCCTCCCAGCTAGCCCATCCCAACCCACATCGTGCCAACAGTGGTGGGAGGGACTTCGTGAAGGCTGGAAGGGAATTCAGGAAAACCTGGAAGAAGCGAAAAAAGCATACAAAAAACAATTTGACAAAAAACACTCTCCGGAGTGGGACCTAAAGGTGGGGGATACAGTTTTCCTGTCAACAAAAAACCTCCCCCTTCCTCAGTCCTGTCGCAAACTGGCCCTGAAGTTCCTCGGACCTTTCAAAATCAAAAGGGTAATAAATAAAGTAACGGTAGAACTCGAACTACCCAAGTCTCTAAGTAAGATCCATCCTGTTTTTCATTGCAGCTTGCTTCGGAAAGACCCTGGTGCTACGTCCTTCCATCCCAGGGCCCCACCGCCCCCTCCGACGACAGTGAGGGGTCAGAGTCACCATGAAGTCCAGGAGATCCTGGACTCCAGAGTCAAACGGGGGAAACTGTATTATTTGATCAGGTGGAAACACTTCCCCCCGAGCTGTGACGAGTGGGTCGAATCTCAGAACGTAGTGGCTCCGCAACTGCTGAAAAAGTTTCACCTACTGTACCCGCACAAGCCCAAAGTCGGTCCCGCGGGAGGGGGCGCTTAGGGGGGGCAGTATGTCAGAACTTGTATCTTTGCTGCTGGTCCCCTATAATGTGACCAATGCTGTATGGTAGTTTTACTGTGCCTTAAAGCTGTATTGTAACTGAACCAAACTGACTCCATGTTGTAACCTCTGCTTAACCCAGAGTGCCTGAATAGTAATTAACCTTGCCCCACTGGTATCCAAAATATTTGGGGCTGTAGAATGAATTATGTCTTGTCTCTGCACATTCTCACACTGGGACCCTTTGAAGCCGAACAGCATGGCCTTCGAAGTAGGGAGGCATCCTCTCTACTGATAGTGATGGTGAGAAGACAGCTGCGCCCTGAGATGTGAATTGTGGCTTTGTGAGATGTTTGCTTTACGTGTATAAAATCAAGCTGATGCTGGCTCTCGCCATTACTGTTATCTTGCCTTTTCCAGCACCTAGTTCTCTTCAATAAAATCCTAGCTTTGTAACTAAGTATGGGATCCGTTTGACGTTCTTGAAAGTTTCATCAAAGTCCACAACAATGGTCCCCTTCCCAACCTGACAGCTCCAAGGTAAAGTTAGTCCCCTGTGCAAGCACCAAATCGTTACTGACCCATGGGGTGAAATCATATCACAATGTTTTCTTGGCAGACTTTTTTACGGGATGGCTTGCCATTGCCTTCCTCAGTCATCTACACTTCACCCCCAGCAAGCTGGGAATTCCTTTTACCAATCTAGGAAGGATGGAAGGCTGAGTCAACCTTGAGCTGGCTATCTGAACCCAGCTTCCACAGGGATCAAACGCAGGTTGTGAGCAGAGCTTGAACTACAGTACTGCAGCTTACCACTCTACACCACAGGGCTCCCTAGGGTAAATGTAGTTCCCCGTGTAAGCACCAAGTGGAGAGCCAGTTTGGTGTAGTGGTTAAGTGTGCGGACTCTTATCTGGGAGAACCGGGTTTGATTCCCCACTCCTCCACTTGCACCTGCTGAGATGGCCTTGGGTCAGCCATAGCTCTGGCAGAGGTTGTCCTTGAAAGGGCAGCTGCTGTGAGAGCCCTCTCCAGCCCCACCCACCTCACAGGGTGTCTGTTGTGGGGGAGGAAGGTAAAGGAGATTGTGAGCCGCTCTGAGACTCTTTGGAGTGGAGGGCGGGATAGAAATCCAATATCTTCTTCTTCTTCTTCTTCAAGTCATTACTGACCCATGGCGTGACATCACATCACGACGTTTTCTTGGCAGACTTTTTACAGGGTGATTTGCCATTGCCTTCCCCAGTCATCTACACTTTCCTACCACTCAACAAAGGAGGTACGTGACATGCTATTCCCCATACTTATTCAAACAACCCCTTGATTATTTTACGTTGCTTCAGTTGATGCCGGTACTCGGCCACAGCCTCATTTTCCCGACTTGACCTCGAAGACAATAATGAGCAACCAACTTTGTGCCTAACTTTTTTCATTCCATTAATGTGCCAGGGAAATGCAGCAGGGCAATTACGCACCGCTTAATTCCATCTAATTGCGCTAATTGACACGGGATTGTGGTTGTCATCATTCAGAAAATAATCACCTCTGATTAATACACATTATGCAATTATAAATAAGATGAATGTTTCCCCTTTCCGAGGATCAAATTAATATAGATATGTGTTTAAGATGTTACGCCACGTTCCTTGTGCACATTTCGTTTTGGCGGTGTATGTTTTGCATTCGAGCTGTCTAACTTAATTCTGGAACGATGCCAGGATCAGTAAATGCAAAGGGGTTTCTGTTGAGCACATAGAGTTCTACTGTTGTTGGGGTTTTTTAGAAAAAGCCCATCATGCACTCATTTGCATATTAGGCCACACCCCCTGGCATCGCCACTGTTCCACACAGGGTTTTTTGGTAGAAAAAGCCCAGCAGGAACTCATTTGCATATTAGGCCACACCCCCTGGCATCAACACTGTTTCACACAGAACTTTTTTGTAGAAGAAGCCCAGCAGGAACTCATTTGCATATTAGGCCACACCCTCTGACGCCAAGCCAGCCGGAACTGCGTTCCTGTGTGTTCCTACTAAAAAAAAAAAGCCCTGGAGTTCTATGCAAGCAAGGGCTCCACTCTTCACTTTGGTATTGATGAGAGCTAAAACTCCACGTGTGCGACTGTGCATGCATTACATTACCCAACGCTGATGCAAATGAAATTGCATCTGCATCTAATGCATTCAGCAGAGCTCGGGGGGGGGGGGGCACCAGATATTGTAGATCCAAAGTAACCCACCCTTAGAAGTCCCATTCTGAATTGGGAACATTCCCTCCTTTATTTCAATTACGTTCTTTAACTACCCATGAAAAATGTCTACAATTATATCAAGAATCGATAGAGCCATTAACGGTCATTTGTAGACATCGTACAGAGGGTCGAACAGATTGTGGGTGTCAGAGAAGCTACTGGTTAACAGGGATAGTTCTAGGAAGCCATTTTAAAGCCACTCGGTTGCTCAACACAGGGATTCCACTGGGGGACTTTTTTTTCCCTTTGGAATACTTCATATGAAGCTAATTTAGCCAGATTTTGGTCTATCTAGGTCCATTTATACACATGAACATATGGAACTGCCTTATCCTGAATCAGAAGCTTGGTCCACCAAAGTCAGTATTGTCTACTCAGGCAGGCAGCAGCTCTTCAGTGCCACAGGCCGAGATCTTTCATGTCACCTTCTGCCAGACCCATTAAGTGGAGATACTGGGGATTGAACCTGGGAACTTCTGCATGCCAAGTAGATGGTCTACTACCAAACAACAGCTCTCCTTCCCAATATGGTCCACTCTGATTGGAAATGGCTCTCCAGGATCACGTCCACAACTTTTGCATCACCTGCTACCTGATCCTTATATCAGGGATCTGACCTAGGACCTTCTGAACACCAAGCTGATAATCTTAACACTGAGCCATGGCTCCTCTCCATGATGGCACCCATCACGTTGGTGCCCGCTCAGAAGAAGAAGTAGAAGAAAAAGATGATGATGATGATATTGGATTTATATCCCGCCCTCCACTCTGAATCTTAGAGTGGCTCACAATCTCCTTTACCTCCCTCCCTCACAACAGACACCCTGTGAGGTTGGTGGGGCTGGAGAGGGCTCTCACAGCAGCTGCCCTTTCAAGGACTGCTCTGCAAGAGCTATGACTCACCCAAAGGCCATCCCAGCAGCTGTAAGTGGAGGAGTGGGGAATCAAACCCGGTTCTCCCAGATAAGAGAGCTATGGCAAACCCAAGGCCATTCCAGCAGCTGAGAGTGGAGGAGTGGGGAATCAAACCCGGTTCTCCCAGATAAGAGTCCGCACACTTCACCACTACACCACACTGAAAACTTCAGTTTCCAGGCATCACTGCCATTACTCTTGCCTTGTCTCTTTTTAAAAGAAGATGCCAGGGGACTGAACCGGGGACCTTCTTCATCCCAATCAGATGCTCTACCACTGAGCCAATCTCCTCCCCGATAATATATATATTTTAAAAAGGACTGCTTATACATTGCTGGAAGACCTCATGGACTTCATCGCCAAATGATGTAGCAACAGCTACGAATTGTTGGGCTTTTTATGATGGGACAAATTCGTATCTCATAGGTCTATCAGTGGTTGATAGCAAAAGGGAACCGACATGTTCAGAGATCGTATAACCCTCAACAGCAAGTTAGCCTCTGTGCTCTGTTTGTGGGTCTTCTTCGACCATCTGATTGGCTATTGTGGGCAGGGCTTTTTTTTGTAGCAGGTACTCCTTTGCCTATTAGGCCACACACCCCTGATGTAGCCAATCCTCCTGGAGCTTACAGTAGGCCCTGTACTAAGAGCCCTGTAAGGAATTCTAGCAGAAGCTCCTTTGCATATTAGGCCACACCCCCTGATGTAGCCAATCCTCCTGGAGCTTACAGTAGGCCCTGTACTAAGAGCCCTGTAAGGAATTCTAGCAGAAGCTCCTTTTCATATTAGGCCACACCCCCTGATGTAGCCAATCCTCCTGGAGCTTTCAGCAGGCCCTGTACGAAGAGCCCTGTAAGGAATTCTAGCAGGACCTTCTTTGCCTATTAGGCCACACCCCTTGATGTAGCCAATCCTCCTGGAGCTTACAGCAGGCCGTGTACAAAGAGCCCTGTAAGGAATTCTAGCAGGTACTCCTTTGCCTATTAGGCCACACACCCCTGATGTAGCCGATCCTCCAAGAGCTTACTGGGCTTTTAGTACAGGGGCCACTGTAAGCTCCAGGACGATTGGCTACAACAGGGGTGTGTGTGGCCTAATAGGCAAAGGAGTTCCTGCTACAAAAAACGCTTTGATTGTGGGAAAGAGGATTCTGGATGAAACAGATCCTTGGTCTGATCCAGGTAGATGCCTTCTACTGGGGACCATCTCAAAGTACTTTTTTTTAACTGGAAGTGTAGAAACGAGGTAAATTAATATTGGTTGGTTTCTGCCCTAGAGCCAGGTGGGTCTGGGAAGGGTTGTTGTTTTGTTTTTTTAAAATTAAATCTTTCGTAGCCTTGAATGCAACAGAGAGCACATTTTAAGAAGCGCTTTAGCAGACAATAATAAACACGTTAAAAGCAAATCCTCTCTTCCATTGGCAGCATTGCCTTTTCAGCCGATTCCCCCAAGACAGGCTAATGCTTTAAATGTGATTGCTAGTTTTCGTTTTCCATTTTATGTGGATTTAGGATCATAAGCTACAACTTAATTCTTTGGCGGCAATATTCCTTAATTTCAGACGCGCCTTTGAGGAAAACAGTCAACCTTCCGGCTTTCTAATCTTTTCCTTTTTCTTTCCTTTTTTCTCTTTTTTAAGTTTAGCTTTAATTCCTTCTGCTAAAGACGAGCCAGATTCTGTTCTAATTCTTGAGCTGAGTTAATCCAGTGAGGGAGGAATAAATATCTCCGAGCGCACATTTTTGCAGCTGACGAAAGCTAGTGAGGAAAGTGGGAGCTGTAGAAATAGGAAAGGGGGCCAGTTTCTTGGCCAGTGATTTCCTCAGGAACAAAAGGGAGAGAAAGAGAATAGACATGTTTCAAAGATTTGAATTCCGGAGCCTGATCTTCCACTGAAAGCCGCTGCAATGAAAGCAAATAATCTTTAGCCTCCAGACTAAAAGTAGCCTCAAAAAAGCAGGATTGTCAGCACCAGGTTAAAAGAGGGGGTGGAGCCTAGGGAGTGTGGGGTTTGGGAAGGGGAGGGACTTCTGCAGGGTATAATGCCATAGACTCCACCCTTCAAATCAGCCATTTTCACTTCCCGTAGCCAAGAGATCACACCCCCCCGATGTAGCCAATCGTCCTGGAGCTTACAGTGGTCCCTGTACAAAGAGCCCAGTAAGCTCTTGGAGGATTGGCTACATCAGGGGTGTGTGGCCTAATATGCAAAGGAGTTCCTGCTACGAAAAAAAGCACTGCCCACAATAGCCAGTTTGGTGTAGTGGTTAAGTGTGCGGACTCTTATCTGGGAGAACCGGGTTTGATTCCCCACTCCTCCACTTGCACCTGCTAGCATGGCCTTGGGTCAGCCATAGCTCTGCCAGAGGTTGTGTTTGAAAGGGCAGCTGCTGTGTGAGCCCTCTCCAGCCCCACCCACCTCACAGGGTGTCTGTTGTGGGGGAGGAAGGTAAAGGAGATTGTGAGCCGCTCTGAGACTCTTCGGAGTGGAGGGCGGGATATAAATCCAATATCTTCTTCTTCTAATTCTGGGAGATTCCAGGGTCTGTGGCAGAGCATCTGCTTGGCATGCAGAAGGTTCCAGGTTTGATCCCTGGCATCTCCAGTTAAAAGGACTAGGCAGTAGGTAATGTGAAGACCTCAGCCTAAGATCCTGGAGAGCCCCTGCTGTTCTGAATAGACAATACGGTCCTTGCTGGACCAATGGTCTGATTGAAGAAGAAGAAGAGGAGGACGATGAGGATGAGGAGATTGGATTTCTACCCTGAACATAAGAACCTAAGAGAAGCCATGTTGGATCAGGCCAGTGGCCCATCCAGTCAACACTCTGTGTCAAATAGTGACCAAAAAACCCCCAGGTGCTACCAGGAGGCCACTAATTTTCCCATAACCTTTCTAACCTTTCCTTCACTTGAAGTCTCAGAGTGGCTTATAATCTCCAGGCCTCAGATTCAGTGGGAGCTCACAGGAGCACAGCTCCTGAACCTTTCTGAGAGTTCCACCTCCTCCTTCTGAGAGTTCCACCTTCTTGTCCATTACATAGTATGTGCAGCTGCATAACAATCCCCGGATGAGCTCCACCACCTATTTTTTCTACAAAATTTCCCCAGACAATCTCCATTCCTTTCCTCTTCCCACAACAGACACCCTGAGGTAGGTGGGGCTGAGAGAACTCTCCAAGAACTGCTCTTAAGCAGAAGCTCTGAGAGAGCTGTGATTCACCCAAGGTCATTCCAGCAGGTGCATGTGGAAAAGTGGGGAATCAAACTCAATTCCCCTAGATATGAGTCCACGCCAAACTGGCTCTTATGTGTTCATGAGATCACCAAGCCTCACCTGGAGGCTGGTAACCCCCTGGAGTTCTTTGAAGGCCTCAGCCTCTATACCCTGTTGTTGATTGTTCAGAGGAACTGACTGGCCACTATGTGAGACAAGATGCTGGACTAGATGAACCACTGGTCTGATCCAGCAGGGCTCTTCTGATGTTCTCATGAAGCCTTGGCCTCAATGCCCTGTTGTTGGCCCTCCAGAGGAACTGGTTGGCCACTATGTGAGACAAGATGCTGGACTAGATGAACCACTGGTCTGATCCAGTAGGGCTCTTTTAAGGTTCTTATGAGCTTGATGGCTCTCCCCAGTCTAACACTGAAATGAACAAAGTTGCCTTATACTCAGACCTTCAACTCAATAAAGCTCAGAATTGCCTACTCAGACTGGCAGCAGCTCTCCAGGGTCACGTTGAAAGCAAATCCTTGTCTTTCATATCACCTGCTGCAAGTTTCTTTAACTGGGGATTCAGGGAATTGAATCTGTGACTTTTTATCTGCAAAGCAGATACTCTGCCACTAAGCCATGCCTGAGGTTGACAACTAGTAGGAAGGTTGGGGGTGGGGAAAAGTGATATTCCCAATTCCAGACCTTTAATGGCATAGGAAAAATACAGAGCATCACTGCCCCAAATAGAGAGTTCCAACAATACACTGTGGCTAAGAACCACTGAAGGAGCTCTGCTCCAGATGTTTATCCAATCCCCTCTTGAATCTGGCTATGCTTGTAGCCGCCACCATCTCCTGTGGCAGTGAATTCCACGTGTTAATCACCCTTTGGGTGAAGAAGGACTTCCTTCTATCAGTTCTAACCCAACTGCTCAGCAATTTCATTGAGTGTCCACGAGTTCTTGTACTGTGAGAAAGGGAGAAAAGTACTTCTTTCTCTACCTTCTCTATCCCAGGCATAATCCCGGGCATAAAAATAGAGATGGACAGATAGAACAGTGATGATTGAAAAATGCCTCCTACCCCCCATCTCATTTCAATAAAGTAACATCTCATTTGGGAGTTTATTTTTTTTGTTACCAACCACTATCTCCTGAAAAATGATCTTCACTGGGTTAATCTAGATCTCTGCTAGAAGGAATCAGCCTCCACTTTATCCCCACACGGAATAAAATTGTGTTCTTTTTTTTCTCCCTTCATTTAATCAGATTATATTTGGCCTCTCCGTCTAATCCATAGACAACTGAATTTCATACACGCCCGTTCCAGGCCAAATGAGGTTCCAGAAATGAATAAGACATCTGTTGCATGATTTATGTACTTTGGCATCCATTTGAACTCGATTGTGCTTTTTCCCTCTCGTGCAAACAACTCGAAATGCAGATATACAAGAAATTAATTCTAAATGCGTAACATTTGTGCAGCTGTGGCGAGCACAACTGAGATTATGGCAGGGAGATGAAATTGGAAAAGAAAGCCTTGTGATTTTGCATATAATCCAGTGTTAACGGTGTATCGGGTCAACTCCAAATTGCCATGGACTTCCATGAAATAGCACAAAAATGTTCTTTGCAATAGGCGAAGACTTAAACGCTAACTGTTGCTAAACTATGGAACTGAAGTGGCTTGTCAATGTGGCTGTCAATGTGGACTTTTGTATTAAATATATTAAGTCTGAAGCTGTTTTATATTTAAAAAGCATATAAATATATTAAAAAGTATTTAAAAGTTGGGTAGTCTGGTCACAGATGGAACTGAAGTGGCAGGGGTTCCATACGCAGCCTTGGTTAAACTCAGGAACTCTGCTCTCAAAAGCATGATCCTAAACAGAATTTTGTTGTCGTTCAGTCGCACAGCTGAGTCCGACTCTTTGCGACCCAATGGACAAAGTTACGCCAGGCCCTCCTGTCCTCCACCATCCTCCGAAGTCTGCTCAAAGTCGCGTTAGTTACCTCAGCATTATATCAGTCCCTTGCATTACATCAGGCTCAGAGTCCCTTGCATAGTGCAGACGGCCAAGTGCTCCTCACAGACAAGGCATCCATACTGAACCGGTGGTTGGAGTATTTTCAGGTTCTCTTCAGTGCCAACCGCGTAGTTCAAGATTCAGCAATCCACCTCACCCCACTTCAACCGGTGAAAACAGAGTTGGATGAGATCCCCACCCTAGAAGAGACTGTTAAAGCCATCAAGCAACTGAAAAGTGGCAAGGCAGCAGGAGTTGATGGAATTCCACCAGAGATCTGGAAGCATGGGGGCACAGTACTACATAGCTCACTTCACAAAGTACTTGTCACCTGCTGGGAACAAGGCAAATTACCACAGGACTTTCGCGATGCAATCATCATCACCCTATACAAGAACAAAGGGGAAAAGTCAGACTGCTCCAACTACCGGGGGATAACCCTGCTCTCCATCGCAGGCAAAATCCTTGCCAGAATACTCCTGAACAGACTGGTGCCCACCATTGCAGAAGAACTCCTCCCAGAGAGCCAGTGCGGCTTCAGAGCTAACAGGAGCACCACCGACATGGTATTTGTTCTCAGGCAGCTCCAAGAGAAATGCAGGGAACAGAACAAGGGTCTGTATGTGACTTTTGTCGACCTTACCAAAGCTTTCGATACCGTTAGCAGGAAAGGCCTGTGGCAAATCTTGGAACGTTTAGGATGTCCCCCAAGGTTCCTCAGCATGATCATCCAGCTACACGAAGACCAGCGAGGCCAAGTCAGACACTGCAACGACCTCTCGGAGCCCTTCCCAATAGGCACAGGTGTAAAGCAAGGCTGCGTTCTCGCGCCAACTCTCTTTACGATCTTCTTTAGCATGATGCTTCAAAGAGCCGCAGTAGATCTAGATGAGGATGATGGTGTCTACATCCGCTATCGCACCGATGGCAGCCTGTTCAACCTGAGGCGACTAAAGGCACACTCCAAGACAATGGAAAAACTCATCCGAGAGCTACTGTTTGCTGATGATGCTGCACTCGTCTCCCACTCGGTATCAGCTCTGCAGCATATGACGTCCTGCTTTGCAGAGGCTGCCAAGCTATTCGGCCTAGAAGTTAGTCTGAAGAAGACAGAAGTTCTCCACCAGCCTGCACCCCAGGAAGATTATCACCCTCCCTGTATCACTGTGGGTGAATCAGTTCTGAAGACAGTCCAGCAGTTCAGCTACCTGGGGTGCATCATCTCCTCAGATGCCAAGATCGACAAGGAGATTGACAACAGGCTGGCAAAGGCAAACCGTGCATTTGGCCGACTGCACAAAAGAGTGTGGAGCAACAAGCATCTGAAAAAAGGCACAAAGATCAATGTTTACAAAGCGGTTGTGATGACAACCCTCATCTATGGCTCCGAATCGTGGGTTTTATACCGTCATCACCTGCGACTCCTTGAGCGCTTTCATCAGCGCTGCCTTCGCACCATCCTCAACATCCACTGGAGTGACTTTGTGACCAACACTGAAGTCCTCAAGCGGGCAGAGGTTACCAGCATCGAGGCACTGCTTTTGAAGACGCAGCTGCGCTGGGCAGGGCATATTTCTAGGATGGAAAACCACCGCCTTCCCAAGATTGCCCTGTATGGCGAACTCTCCACCGGCCATCGAAATAGAGGGGCACCAAAGAAGAGGTACAAGGACTCCTTGAAGAAATCCCTTAGCACTTGTCACATCAACCATCACCAGTGGTCTGACCTAGCCTCAGATCGCAAAGCATGGAGGCACACCATCCACCAGGCTGTCTCTTCCTTTGAGAACACACGAATAGCTGGTCTTGAGGACAAAAGGAGATTGAGGAAGAATCGCACTGCTAAAGGACCAACCCTAAATCAGACTTTTCCCTGCAGCCGCTGTGGCCGGACCTGCCTGTCCCACATTGGTCTTGTCAGCCACCAGCGAGCCTGCAGCAAACGTGGACTATTGCACCCTTCTTAAATCTTCGTTCGCGAAGCCAAGCCGAGAGAGACATCAGTAATGCTGTCCAGCCATCTCATCTTTTGCTGTCCCCTTCTTCTTTTGCCTTCTGTCTTTCCCAGCATCAGGGTCTTTTCTTGTGAGTGCTCCCTTCTCATTTGGTGGCCAAAGTATTTGAGCTTCAGCTTCAGCATCTGGCCTTCCAGGGAACAGTCAGTCCAGGGGACTCTCAAGAGTCTTCTCCAGCACCACAGCTCGAAAGCATCTATTCTTCTGTGCTCGGCCTTCCTTATGGTCCAGCTCTCAAAGCCATACATTACTACTGGGAATACCATCACTTTGACTATACGGATGTTTGTTGGCAGGGTGATGTCTCTACTTTTTATTATACTGCCCAGGTTCACCATAGCTGTCCTCCCAAGGAGCAAACGTCTTTCAATTTCATGGCTACGGTCACCATCTGCAGTGATCTTGGATTCCAGAAGTGTGAAACAGAAATACACCTGTTTAAATCCACAATGAAGAAAATAGACTGAGAAGAATGTAACTCTGTTTATAGGGAGAGAAGATAGCATGGTACATTGTGGTCTTGTCAGGTCTCAGAAGCTACACAGGGCTGGTATTTGGTAGGGAAACCACCAAAGGCTCTGCAGAGGAAGGCCAATGGCAAGCCGTTATCTTTGTGGACTAATGATACTATTACATGTGTTCCTCCCTGGCTCATTGGAGCCTGTAGGCCTGAGTTTGGGGACTCAGGAACAACGGGCAGTAGGATCCAAATCACTGCTGTCCTGCTCCAATCATGGGACCCCTGCTGGTTTAAAAGATCCAATGGTGTCCTAGCGCAGGAACCTTGAATTGTATAGAGTTGACCCCATTGGCCCAGTTCTCCAGTTTTAGAGTTCAGCTGTTACTATGCTGTACTGAATAAAGAGAGCTACATTCACTACAACCACGTTGAACCCACTATATTATACAAATCATCTCTGCTATTCACTTGCCTTGAAAGCCCCTTGCTGGGGTCACAATAAATCAGCTGTGACTCGATGGTACTTCTCAGAGAAAGAGAGAGAGAGAGAGAGAGAGAGAGAGAGAGAGGAAGAAGAAGAAGAAGAAGAAGAAGAAGAAGAAGAAGAAGAAGAAGAAGAAGAAGAAGAAGAAGAAGAAGAAGAAGAAGAAGAAGAATTGTCAATGTTAGATGTTTAACCAACCAGCCACGGCTTCCAGTCTCCCAGTAGCTGGTGCTCTGCGATTTGAGATCTAGCCAAGTTCCTGGGAATTGCAGATGTCTCTTCACAGGATTCTTGCTGTTCCAAACCATGCCATCTTCTGGAGCTTAGCTGGTATTATTTGCACAGTGCCCAGAATGTCCAGGTGGTTCTTTAGACTCCTAGGCACTGCCCCAAGGACTCCAATGACAACTGGCATGATGGTCACCTTCTTGATTTTGTTGTTGTTATTATTATTATTATTATTATTTACAAATTAGATTTTGCTGCAATATTTTCCCCAGTGATTTTCCTAGGAAGTTGTTTGTGTAAGCAGACGTGTACCTGAGGAGCTTCAAGTGGTCCTCCCTCCATGCATTTTAGAAGAAAAGCAAAGGGAGTCAGCAAACACACACTTTTAAAAAAAGAAGAAAAAAAAGCATTAATAAAGCTCAGTTCCTTTGGAGCTCTCGCATAATTGATGCCGCTGCTATTGTGTTTGCTAGAGTGCTCTAAACTCAACGGAACAGGATAATAATGAGTTCTAATGACCATTAGGCATTAGTGACTTGTTTCCTGACTTGGTAGTTGACAATTAAAATAAAGCAGTGCGACTAGATGCTCACCATTAAGGAGAAGTTCCTGATTTATTTACTTTGAACTGTGCTTGAAGCACACGCTAGGGACGTGCGGAACCCCTCTGAGAAACATTGCCGGTCTTTTTTCTTATTAAAAATGCTAAATAAGAATAAGAATAATTCATTTTTAAAAAGAGTTTTAAATAGTTTATTAAAATCTCAAAAGTAATACAAAAATAAAAAAGTAAGCCTCAACATTACAGAGCAAAAACTAAAAACAAAATTGAGCAAGACTGCAAAATAATACATGCATAGTTTAGCCGTACAGATAAACCATCAGACAATCAATAGCAAGTAAAATTCAAGTATCTCTTTGGTTGCTGGAGAAGACTCTTGAGAGTCTCTTGGACTGCAAGAAGATCAAATCAGTCAGTCCTAAGGGAAATCAACCCTAACTGTTCTCTGGAAGTTCAGATGCTGAAGCTGAAGGTCAAATACTTTGGCCACCAAACGAGACGGGAGCACCCACTGGAGAAGACCCCGATGCTGGGAAAGACAGAAGGCAAAAGAAGAAGGGGACGGCGAAAGAGGAGATGGCTGGATAGTGTTACTGATGTAACTAACACAAATTTGAGCAGACTTCGGAGGATGGTGGAAGACAGGAGGGCCTGGCCTGACTTGGTCCATGGCGTCGCAAAGAGTCCAAATCGATTGTGTGACTGAACAACAACAAATCTCTTTGGTAGTTCACATTATGAATTCACTTTGAGAAGTTACATATTGAAAAAAAGGGAAACCATTTCTCTTCAAAATTTGACTTATACAATGGGCTATCCGATGTAACAATTTGTGATGCCAATGCATCTGAAACAAGGACATCCCATACTTTTATAAACCATTTGCTAACCATTGGAGCAGACCTTTTCTTCCTGTACTGAGCTATTCCAATTTTTGCAGCAAGTATTAAAGAAGCCACTACATGTTGCCACAATTTAGTAACTTTTGTATTTCCCCAAAAGTTTAGGAGTATAGGCTCCTCCGAGAGTTTAGGAGTATAGGCCTCTCCGAGAAGGAGAGTTGGAAGTGGCTCTTCCACTGGAGAAAGAACCACAGACGTTGGAGAAAGACTCATTAGCTTGGAGGAAGGCTTCCAACTACTTGAGAGCCAGTTCGATGGAGTGGTTAAGTGTGCGGACTCTTATCTGGGAGAACCGGGTTTGATTCCCCACTCCTCCACTTGCACCTGCTGGAATGGCCTTGGGTCAGCCATAGCTCTCATAGGAGTTGTCCTTGAAAGAGCACCTGCTGTGAGAGTCCTCTCAGCCCCACCCACCTCACAGGGTGTCTGTTGTGGGGGAGGAAGATAAAGGAGATTGTGAGCTGCTCTGAGACTCTGAGGTTCGGAGTGGAGGGCGGGATCTAAATTCAATATCTTCTTCTTCTTCTACTTCAACCTGGGGGAAGCATTATGACTTGGCTAAGCAGAGTGGTAGATTTCAAGCCAACGCTATTATTTCTTCCCCATTGCTGATACGGCACTGAGGATGACAGTCAGTAGTTAGACAAAGCTCTTTCCCCTCAGCAACTGCAACGAGACATCACAAATTAATTTTGGATTGTTCGTGTTAAGAATGAAATCGGAAGTCCTTGGGCTTGGGTCTTTCTTCTCTTCCTGTTGTTCACAGCAGATGATGTTCCTATGCACTGCATCAGGAAATGCCAGAATATTATATGGGTGAAGTCTGGGAAGGGTGGCAATCGGGGAGGATGTGATGTCACTTGCAGGCGACACTCTAGGAGTTACCCCTTGTCTCTATGGTAAAGATCTTAGAGTCATGGGAAACTCTTAGAGTGTTGCTATGGAGGCCATTTCTAGCCATTTTCTCCTGTTCTTGAAGGTGGGGGATTGAGGCTGAGAGTGAGCAAACGGCAAGCATAATTACAGATGGTTTGTTTCCTGGAGAGTTTCGGAACTTCCTCTTTTTTGGGAGGGGGTGGTTGTATTTTTATGTGCATGTGCGAGTGAGTGTGTGCACCAGGAAGACATGTCGACCTTTGGTGATTGACCCCTACTGGGGGCCTGGATGATATTCAGAGAGGTCACTGAATAAAGCCTGCTCCTACCTTCCGGCTCTGGTATTCCAAGGAGGTCTCCCATCCAAATACTAACCAGAGTCGGCTCTGCTTAGCTTCCAAAATCTGACAAGATCGGGCTTGCCTTGGCTATCCATGGTCAAGGCTGAGAGTTTCAGTTACAGCTTTTTTTAAAAAAAAATGATTACATTTTTTACAAGTTTTGTCCATGGCCCATATTGTTCTTGCCGATGGTAAGTTACTTTGAGCCACCATAGACAGGAGAGGGCAGAAATAATTCGGAATTCAGATTGCAACGTGCATTCTTATGCCCTACGTTTCTGCTAGTAGCATTTCCGCATTACCGCATTCCAGATTCATTTTCTTCTAGCGTTCCTGCAGGTACAGCTCAGGAAACTGAAAACCAACCCAAACCTCCATTGCAGCCTCAGTACTATGGAATCAACTCCCAGAGGAGGTACGGGCCCTGCGATGTTTAGACCAATTCCGCAGGGCCTGTAAGACCTACCTCTTCAAAATAGCCTTCACCTAATGCTGAATTAAGAAAATCTTGCTGGACATATTTTAGTCACTGAATTTTATTAAAGACCTAAGTTATAGCACTACAATGTTGATTTTTGTAAGTTGTTAATGTTTTAATGTTGTTTTTATAACTGTAATTGTATTTACTATGTATGGTTTTATTGTATATTATATCCATATGTTGTGAGCCGCCCTGAGCCTGCCCTGGCGGGGAGGGCGGGGTACAAATAAAAAGTATTATTATTATTATTATAACCTTCAATTTAAAAGTTCAGCAAGGCTTGAACCTAAAACAACAGCAAATAAACAAACAAACTGAAAAACACATCTGAATTTTCAACTCAGAATTCTTCAATGGAGATTCAGTTTAAACACTGGGTTTTTCACCCACCAATTCATGTCTCCCCCCCCCCCCCCAACCGTTCCCCATCTTTGCATCATATGGGGACATATGCATGGGGACATATGCATTCTGGATTGAAACACACACATACGTAACGTTTAGAACCTTTCTGCCCTAATTGTGGGAAGTTAATCTGGCATGTGATGCGGCAATTAGAGTCTTCACACAACCCAGGGTCCTTTAGCAAGCTATTACACCCACACTTGAGATGTCTGAGCGGCCTTGAATTAAATGTAGATCAAAGTCAAGATTCCACTTTATCTAGATTAACACTTTGACCTCGCTTGATAGCTCTTTCCCCAAGAATCGCTGGCATGATCCATCTCTTCCAGATGCTGTGCACAGATGAAAAGATTTGCATCAAACTTTTTCCTTCCCCAACTGCTTTGCTAGGCCCTCAGTTTCACTGCAAGAATGATACGCCATTCTAGGAAGAAGAAGGCTGCAGATTTACACCCTGCCGTTCTCTCTGAATCAGAGACTCAGAGCGGCTTACCATCTCCTATATCTTCTCCCCCCCACAACAGACACCCTGTGAGGGGAGTGGGGCTGAGAGGGCTCTCACAGCAGCTGCCCTTTCAAGGACAACTCTTGCGAGAGCTCTGGCTGACCCAAGGCCATTACAGCAGGTGCAGGTGGAGGAGTGAGGAATGGAACCCGGCTCTCCCAGATAAGTGTCCGCACACTTAACCACTACACCAAAGTCACTCTCTATTGGACAGAAGCGCCGGGGGGGGGGGGGAGGGCTCAGAGACATGAACAAGCCTAGTGAGAAATCGGTCTATGAGTGAAGGGCAGGGTATAAATCCCCAGCATCTGTCATGGGTAGGTTTAACCGACTTGTCCCTGACCTGGACGACCTGGGCTAGCCAGTTCTCTTCAGATCTTGGAAGCTAAGAAGGGTCAGCCCTGGTTAGAACTTGGATGGAAGACCTCCGAGGAAGTCCAGGATCACAATGTAGAGACAGGCAATGGCAAAGCCACCTCTGAATATCTCTTGCCTTGAAAACCCTCCAGAGTCTCCATCAAGGCTCCATCTAAGTCAGGGGTGTTATGAGGGCTGGATCTGATATAAATGAGACCTTGTTGGGCCGGGCCATGTCAGGCCATGCCATGTGTATACCTATTTAAGACTAGGTAGCAGAGATAGAGAGCCTTGTGGCGCAGCGTGGTAAAGCTGCAGTCCTAAGCTCTGCTCATGACCTGAGTTCGATCCGGCGGAAGCTGGGTTCGAGTAGCCAGCTCGAGGCTGACTCCGCCTTCCTTCCGAGGTCGGTCAAAGGAGTCCCCAGCTTGCTGGGGGGAAAGCATAGATGACTGGGGAAGACAATGGCAAACCACCCCGTAAAAAATCTGCTGTGAAAGCATCGTAAAAGCAACATCGTCCCAGAGTCAGAAACGACTGGTGCTTGCACAGGGGACTACCTTTACCTTTTTAGCAGAGATACAAACTTTATAAAGGCACAGAAAAACACAATTAATTTTTTTTTGAGGAAAAAACACCTTAAAACATTCTGAAAATCTTAGCACCTGTTGCTCTTAAAGATGCTGTCTTTGCATTTCTTCTATGGGAAGCATGGGAAGCTGTGGCTCTTCCCTTCGTTCTCCAGGGGACTGAGGGGGGGGGGGACTTCAGCCAATAGAAGGAAGAGAGGCTTGGCTCAGTAGCTCTGATGTGTGATTGAGAGAGCCTGGAAAAACAAGCTCTGCCTTCCCCCCTTCCTCCCCAAGAGAGGAGCCTCAGTCAATGGAGAAAATAGAGGTTTTGCTCTGTAGTCCCTGTGCGATTGAGCAAGCCTTGCAAAGCAAGCTGTGATACAGAAGGAAGCACAAGGGAGGGGAAAAGAAGCAGATAACAGCCAGTTGCCTGGGGGCCTGATAGGAGCCCTCCAGGGGCCTGATTTGGCCCCCAGGCCACATGTTTAACACCCCTACTCTAAGCTGTGGAGTCTTGTGAGCAAAAAGTCTACTTCGTGAGATACTGGCATTAAAGTTGTGAGTGAGTGATTTGGCTACTACATAAATTAGTTTGCTTTGGGGCTATCCTTCCTGAGCTAAGACAAAAATGTGTAAGCCAGGGGTTAAAACCTGTGAGGTAGCTCACCCTAACAGCTTAGGGGAAACACTGGTCTCCATAAATTAGTTACGACTTGATGGCACTTTCCCCACCAACAACCAAGTTATATTCCCCAGTCAAGAACATTTCTTTTTTTTTTTTTAGGTCAAGTTATGCTTTCTCTGGCTCCAGTTTGAATTTATACCCCAGTTATTTACGGTAATTATGAGTTTTTGAGCTGTAAAAGTCTTCCCGTTTAATGTTCGCCTTTAGCGTGTGCTTTTCACTTTGCCCAAAAACACAAATTAGAAAAAAAAAGCGCATGGGTTCTATTCCCTAAAATAAATTCACTAATAACTTCATGGCAAAAAAACAAACAAACAAACCCCACACCCTATTAATGCGGCGTAGTATCTCACAAGGTTTGTGTGAATAATTTACAAGGTCAGGCATGCTTTCCAAAGTCCTGCAGTAAATTGTTTATTTATATCCTACTGATGCATTATTTGCATATCTGTTCCTTAAGCTTGTCAGTGTTCCATGAGCATAGCGTATATCATGATGCCTGAATAACTGCTAGGGAAGAAATCTTGCCCCTTCACCTTACAGCGATGTCTCAAGCCAGTCTTGGCAGGGTAGCAAGGTCAGAACAGTCGTCTGGTTTCCTCCCACACAGAAGGAAACAAGCTTTGGATTTAGGCACAAGGACAAAGGGGACTTTCACACACACAAACTAAATCAGGGGTGTCGAATTCGTTTGTTGAGGGCCGAATCGGACATAAATGAGACCTTGTTGGGCCAGGCCATGTCAGGTTGGACTGAGACATGTCACACCAGGCTACGTGTGTACCTATTTAAGATTAGACAGCAGAGATATAAACATGCTTAAAATGTTAGCACTCATTGGTCTTAAAGATGCTTTCTTTGTATTTCTCCCGTGGGATCCAGGGAACTGGGCAAAGGAATTCCTTCCCCGGGGAACTGAGGGGAAGCCTCAGCCAATAGAAGGAAGAGAGGCTTGGCTCTGTAGCTCTGCTGCACAATTGAGAAAGCCTGGCAAAGCAAGCTATCCCTTCCAAAGGGAGAAGCATCAGCCAACAGAGAAAACAGAGGTTTTGCTCTGTAGCTCCTGTGCAATTGAGCAAACCTTGCAAAGCAAGCGGTGATGCAGAAGGAAGCAAGAGAGAGTGAGAAGGAAGCAGATGACAGTCTGTTGCTTGGGGGCCTGATTCGGCCCCCGAACTGCATGTTTGACACCCCTGCACTAAATAATGCTCTTTCTTTCTTTCTTTCTTTCTTTCTTTCTTTCTTTCTTTCTTTCTTTCTTTCTTTCTTTCTTTCTTTCTTTCTTTCTTTCTTTCTTTCTTCAGATGCTCTGAATGAAGGGCAGGGCATAAACCCCATCTCCTCCTTCTTTCCTCCTCCTCCGTCCTGAAAAGCAGAAGCTCTACCGCTGAGTGATGACCACAAGGGAGCCATGTGTTTCCTGGCAGAATCTTCTTTGAAGCCCCAGTCCTGATCATAGCAACGAATAGGGCTTTTTCAGGCAGGAGCACACAGGAGCAGAGTCCTCCTGGGCTGGCCAGGGTTCCATCCGGCATGCTGGGGAAGGCAACTTTAAATGCCTCCCCAATTATTTCAGCCTTCCCAGCATGCCCGCTGTGGCAGGTGCACTGGGGAAGGCACAGGGGAGCTCCTGCTGAACTCTTTCTTTCTTTCTTTCTTTCTTTCTTTCTTTCTTTCTTTCTTTCTTTCTTTCTTTCTTTCTTTCTTTCTTTCTTTCTTTCTTTCTTTCTTTCTTTCTTGGTATTTTTGTAGTCTGTGTGTGTTTGTGTGTGTGCACGCACACACATGCATGCCTGGAAGTTATGGTGACTTCTGGTGACCCCTACTGGGGCATGGAGGATGTTTCAAGAAATGGCTCGATACAGCTTGCCTCTGCCTCCCAGTTCTGGTATTCCAGAGGTCTTCCATCTGAAAACTTGCCGTCCAAGCTCCTGCTTAGCTTCCAAGATCTGGTGAGATTGGTCTTGCCTGAACTATCCAGGTCAGAGTGCACTTTCAATCCACTTTTGATGCACTTTGCAACTGGATTTTCCTGTGTGAAATGGCAAAATCCTCTTGCAAATGGTTGCTGAAATGAATTGTAACTGCACTGTTTCACATGTGTGAAAATACCCAAAGTCTTATTAATTCAGTACAAATTCATGCCAGTCCAGGTCTCCAAGCTCTCCAGATGTGATGGACACAAACAGCTTGTCCTTAAGAGCTGTTCCTTTGTTCCCATAGAGAAGCAGTCCAATTTGAACAAAACGTGGTACAAAGTACAAGGTTTCCCTCTACGCTAAAGTGAATCCATCAAGTTTAGAGATGTATGAATAGGGTTGAGGGGCTATTTGATTTACAGGGAAATTTTCCAAGGGGGTACAATTGCCAATCCCCAGTTAAGAATGACAAGAAAAATACTCTTTGTGTATAAAACAATATCCAAATATAATTATAGTGATTCCTACACAATATTATATTACAGTGACAGCAATATAAATTTACAGTGACAAAAAAATATCATCCTGAGCACACAACTTCGCTACTGTCCATAAGACGATGCAACATTCACTTGACACAGTCCAACGATGAAACCATCCGATCGTTTCGGATCCGAGTGATCCTTTTTCTGGGACCTTTTTATTTTTAGGAGCAGTGGTGCCTTAATTCGTTACAATGCACCGTTTCCCCAGGCTTTCTCTAATTCATTTTCCTATTCAGAACGCTGTTGCCATTTCCCATCTGTCAGCATTTTGTCATGTTCAGGGTCATCCGAAAGCTGCGGCGGGGGGGGGGGGGGAGGAAGTGTCTGCTGGACACTCCATGATTCCCTTTGGAGATCAATTCCCTTAGGGTATAATGGAGAATTGATCCATGGGTATCTGGGGCTCCGGGGTGGGGGGGGCTGCTTTTTGAGATAGAAGCACCAAATTTGCATCATAGCATCCAGTCCCTCTCCCCAAAATACACTCCAAGTTTCAAAAAGATTGGACCGGGGGGTCCAATTCTATGAGCCCCCAAAGAAGGTGCCCCTATCCTTCATTATTTCCAGCGGAGGGAATGCTTTTAAAAGATGTGCGGTCCCTTTGAATGTGATGGCCAGAACTCCCTTTGGAGCTCAATTATGCTTGTCACAACCTTGCTCCTGGCTCCACCCCCAAAGTTTCCTGGCTCCACCCCCAATGTCCCCAGGTATTTCTTGAATTGGACTTAGCAACCCTACCAGGGGGTCATTGCCATACAGGACCACAGGTGGCCGGGAGGAAGCACAATCAGATCCTCAGGGGCTATTCAGTTTCCACCTGTAACTGCCAAGGCTAATTGATGTCAGCTAGGGTCACCAGCTCTGGACTGGGACATTCCTGGAGAGGGGAGGGGAAGGGAAGGGAAAGAAGATTGTAAGCTGCTCTGAGACTCCTTCGGGTAGTGAAGGGAAGGGTATAAGAACATAAGAGAAGCCATGTTGGATCAGGCCAACGGCCCAGCCAGTCCAACACTCTGTGTCACACAGTGGCAAAAAAATTTATATATACACACACACTGTGGCTAATAGCCACTGATGGACCTCTGCTCCATATTTTTATCTAAACCCCTCTTGAACGTGGCTATGCTTGTGGCCGCCACCACCTCTTGTGGCAGTGAATTCCACATGTTAATCACCCTTTGGGTGAAGAAGTACTTCCTTTTATCCGTTTTAAACTGTCTGCTCAGCAATTTCATCGAATGTCCACGAGTTCTTGTATTGTGAGAAAGGGAGAAAAGGACTTCTTTCTCTACTTTCTCCATCCCACGCATTATCTTGTAAACCTCTATCATGTCACCCCGCAGTCGACGTTTCTCCAAGCTAAAGAGTCCCAAGCGTTTCAACCTTTCTTCATAGGGAAAGTGTTCCAGCCCTTTAATCATTCTAGTTGCCCTTTTCTGGACTTTCTCCAGTGCTATAATATCCTTTTTGAGGTGCGGCGACCAGAACTGCACACAGTACTCCAAATGAGACCGCACCATCGATTTATACAGGGGCATTATGATACTGGCTGATTTGTTTTCAATTCCCTTCCTAATCATTCCCAGCATGGCGTTGGCCTTTTTTATTGCAAACGCACACTGTCTTGACATTTTCAGTGAGTTATCTACCACGACCCCAAGATCTCTCTCTTGGTCAGTCTCTGCCAGTTCACACCCCATCAATTTGTATAAATCCAATCTCCTCCTCTTCTTCTTCTTCTTCTTCTTCTTCTTCTTCTTCTTCTTCTTCTTCTTCTTCTTCTTCTTCTTCTCCTTCTTCTTCTTCTTTCTTCCATAATCAGCTCCCGTATGCATGATCTTTTGGTAGACGACCGACAACTGAAGTATCCAATTAACTCAAACCAAAGCAGAATTAAGGCACGTCCAGTGCCCAACTGCAGACTGTTTTCAATTGATCGCCTATCCCTGAAGTTCACATTGAGATTTTTTTTTAAAGAAAACAAACCAAACCAAAAAACAAACGTTGCCAACATAGATGCAGCACGTCGGCGCACAGCGTTCAGCCCAATAACATCCCTTTGATTAAATATGTATAAACAAACACCATTCTCGTTGTGTCAATTCAAGAACAAATCATTACGCCATTTACGGAACGTGGCAGCAGATTGCCGGGAACATTTCGACCCAGAAGAATAATCTTCCATGCCTTGTAATTACAAAAAAAGGCATACATGAAGTGCTGTGTCAAAGCCCCCCGTAACCAAGAGAGCAGCTGTTAGTTCTTAGCGTATCCACTGAGCGTTCTGCCATGCGTCATTCTTAATTTTGAATCGTCCTTGTTTAGTTCCAACGATTATACCGCTTTTCAAGATTTGCTACTGTTTATTCGCTGGCATTATAAGCATATTCATGTGGGGAAAGGGGGGAGGGGAAACACCTCTGTCAATCAACCCAGCGTTCATAAACCAAAGAGCATATATCATTTATTCAATCTGTCGGATTAATACATGTCAAACATCCGCATGGGCTCTGGGTTGTTAGAAAAGGTGAGATATTTCCCTCCCTAAATTATATCAGATATGGGTTGCTCCTTGGCATGTAATGAAGGCGGCTGGATAAAATATTATTTAATTTTCTGATTTCTGGGGGGGAAATGAAAACAAGGCATTTCATCAAGACTGCAGATTTATACCCTGCCCTTCTCTCTGAATCAGAGTTCCAGAGCGGCTTACAATCTTCTATATCTTCTCTCCCCACAACAGACACCCTGTGAGGTAGGTGGGGCTGAGAGAGTTCTCCCAGAAGCTGCACTTTCAAGGACAACTCCTATGAAAGCTGTGGCTGACCCAAGGCCATTCCAGCAGATGCATGTGGAGGAGTGGGGAATCAAACCCAGTTCTCCCAGATAAGAGTCTGCGTACTTAACCACTACACCAAACTGGCTCTCTTTTTTGTAGCAGGAACTCCTTTGCATAACAGGCCACACACCCCTGATGTAGCCAATCCCCCTGGAGCTTACAGTAGGCCCTGTACTAAGAGCCCTCTTAGCTCTTGGAGGATTGGCTACATCAGGGGTGTGTGACCTATTATGCAAAGGAGTTCCTGCTACAAAAGAAAAGCCCTGAACTCCAAGTGTGTGCAAAGTGTCATCAAATAGCAGAAGACTTATGGTTGACCCCACAAGGTTTTCTAGGCAAGAGATGAACAGAGGTGGTTTGCCATTGCCTGTCTATGTATAGCAACCCTACGCCTCCTTTACGTCCTCCCATCCAAGTACTAACCAGAAGGTCGGACCAGAACCAATGGACTGAGATTAGAAGATTCCAAGTAGGAAGCCGTGTTGGTCTGAAGCAATAGAACGAAGCAGTAGACAAGTGCACCCTTAAGACCATCTAAGTTTTATTCAGAATGCAAGCTTTGGTATGCTCTGTGACGGAACCGGCCCGATTCTGCCTTCAGACCCGGTCCCGTCAACTCCTTATTGAGTCGCCAACTCCTGGAGGGAGCTATTTCTCTTCCGGCCACTTGGGCTCGCTGCCACCACCTGCTCAGTCTAGGGGTTCAGATTGAGAGGAACAGGACTCCCAATCCCCCTCTCCAGCTCTGAGGCCAGGCCTCAAGGTCCTCTGCCACCCAGTACTTGGGTATCACAGATACCACAGCACTTCTTCGGGGAACCCCTGGAGGATTGGCACCTTATCCAACTGCATGCCTTCCCCCTTCCCCGGGGCCCCCTTCATAAAGCAGCGTGGTCTAAAGCGGTTGGGGATCTATGTGGTACAGAGTTTGACTGCCAGCATTCAAAACAGAACAAAATGTTTAATAAGAAGAGAAAGGAAAATAAAAACAAAAACAGTTACATGTAAAAGTTTAGCACAGCACCTGAACAGCAACAAGCAGGATGAATAAAAGGTGGATTCAAACGCATCCTCTCCTCCCTGGTGTAAACTTGCCCTACCTTGCGAATTACTTACTCGGTCTGACTGCCTGGGGTCCTCCTCCTCTTGAGTAGGCCTCTCCCACAGTCAGGAGCCCACAGACTCACAACCTCTCTCTCGGAGGGCCTGCTGCGGACTGCCCCTTTTCCCGCCTAACTCAAATAAATAAAACAAAAGAACTTCCTGCCCCTCTAGGAGGCTTTCCCCCTAGAGTTGCTGGTTTAACTCTGGAAGGGAGGGGGGGGATGGAGGGAGGCTAGGCCAAAGCCTGCTTTAGTAGTTTAATGTTCCCTTCCAACGAAGCACCAACATTAACGAAGATGGCGTTCCTCCACATGCTCTTAAGCAGACTTCATCAGACAAAATGGGAATGGCAAGCCGCAATTCTTAATGTAAGTGGGCAGTGAGTTGGTACGTAGAATGCTCAACATTCCCGTGATTCTACGTACCAACTCACCGCCCGCTTATATTAAGAATTGCTGCTTGCCATTCCCATTTGGTCTGATGAAGCCTGCTTAAGAGCACACGAACGCTTGCATTCTGAATAAAACTTAGTTCGTCTTAAAGGTGTGCTTGTCTACTGCTTTGTTCTATTGAGATTAAAAGAGGTTTTTTTAGGAAGAACTTCCTGGCAGTTAGAGCAGTTCTTCAGTGGGACAGGCATCCTCAGGAGGTGGTGGGCTCTCTTGGACGTTAAGCAGAGGCTAGGAGCCCATCTGACAGCAATGCCACTTCTTTGAATTAGGCAGATCTTTTTTTTTTTTTTTAATTTGAAACACCGATTGATTGAACCTGGGACCTTCTGCATGCCAAGCAGAGGATCATATCACCTACTGCCTGGTTCTTTCAATTGGAGATGTTGGGGATTGAACCTGGGACCTTCTGCATGCCAAGCAGATGCTCTACCACGGAGCCATGGCCCCTCCTAGTTTATGATAACCCTTTTGGTGTAGTGCTTTAGAGAGCCAGTTGGGTATAGTGGTTAGGAGCATGGACTCTAATCTGGGAGAATGGGGTTTGATTCCCCACTCCTCCGCATGCACCTGCCGAGTGACCTTTGGTAAGTCATAGTTCTCTCAGAACTGTTCTCTCAAGAGCAGTTCTCAGAGAGATGTCTCAGCCCACCTACCTCACAGGGTGTCCGTTGTGGGGAGAGGAAGGGAAGGAGATTGTAAGTGGCTCTGAGACTCTGAGTGAAGGAGTTTGGTATACATCCAATCTCCTTCTCCTTGAGAAGGTTGGGAGATAAATTCAATCTCCTCCTCCTTCTCCCTCAGAGCCAGTTTAGTGTAGTGCTTAAGTGCGCGGACTCTTATCTGGGAGAACGGGGTTTGATTCCTCACTCCTCCACTTGCACCTGCTAGAATGGCCTTGGATCAGTCGTAGCTCTCGCCAGAGTTGTCCTTGAATGGGCAGCTTCCGTGAGAACTCTTTCAGCCCCACCGACCCCACAGGGTGTCTGTTGTGGGGGAAGAAGGTAAAGGAGATTGTGAGCCACTCTGAAACTCTTTGGAGTGGAGGGCGGGATACAAATCCAATATCTTCATCTACCTCACAGGGTGTCTGTTGTGGGGGGGGGGGGGAGGTAAAGAGATTGTGAGCCGCTCTGAGACTCTTTGGAGTGGAGGGCGGGATACAAATCCAATATCTTCATCTACCTCACAGGGTGTCTGTTGTGGGAGGGGGGAAGGTAAAGGAGATTGTGAGCCGCTCTGAGACACTTCGGAGTGGAGGGCGGGATATAAATCCAATATCATCATCTATCTCACAGGGTGTCTGTTGTGGGGGGGGGGAGGTAAAGGAGATTGTGAGCCCCCTCTGAGTCTCTTTGGAGTGGAGGGCGGGATACAAATCCAATATCTTCATCTACCTCACAGGGTGTCTGTTGTGTGGGGGGGGGGGGGATAAAGAGATTGTGAGCCGCTTTGAGACTCTTCGGAGTGGAGGGCGGGATATAAATCCAATATCTTCATCTACCTCACAGGGTGTCTGTTGTGGGGGAGGAAGGTAAAGGAGATTGTATGCTGCTCTGAGACTCTGATTTAGAGTTAGGGGCGGGGTATAAATCTACGGTCTTCTTCTTCTTCCCAGTGGGAGGGAAGTGTGTCAACTTATGCAGATCAATCATAACCAGCGTTCCCTCTAAGCTGCGGAGTCTTGTGAGCAGAAATTCTACTTTGTGAGCTGCTGGCGTTAAAGTTGTGAGCTCCTGCATCAATTAGTGGGCTCTGGGGTCATCCTTCCTGAGCTAAGGCAAAAAAATGAGCGAGCTGGAGGCTAAATAGCTGCGATCTAGCTCACACTAACGCAGCTTAGAGGGAACACCTCGTTTAAATCAGGCACTGCTGTCTTCTCTTTTAATTTCCAGACGCCCTAGACCTGGATACCAGCAGAAGACCCATATCCGAGGAGAGACTTCTAGTTATATATGTTGTTTTGCTTCTGTTTGTCCCATTAGAATGCAAGTGGACAGCAGAATGTGGTGCTTGATCATCTGTTGTTACGATCCACCGGAGCTTGTCTTATGTTTTTACATTAAAGAAGAAATCCACGTCCATAAATTTACATGGCTCTCTGCTTGTATTAATACGTCCCCCACGGAGAGTTATTGAATCTCAGCAGAAAAGAACTGTTTGTGCCTATGGAACGAATAATATGCAGCATCGCTGAAGCGTGAGCCGACAATATATATACTATATATTTCTGAATGAATTTATAAATCAAATATATCTACTTGGAAGCTTAAAGAGAGAGAAGCTTCATCTCTGAAATATGATTTCTGGGCCTCAGAGACAAAGGAGGGGGGGGAAATCTCATTCTCTGATACAGAAGCTGATAAGAAATGACCAGATCTACTCCCTGCAGATGTTCATTAGGGCTTGGGAGAAGAGCTTCGCTTGCTAAGGAAGCTCACTGTGGAGGCTCTGTGGTAGGGTTGCATAGGTACCCCTTAAGTTTTCCCTCCCAAATTGCTAGAGCATCTGGGAAAACCATTCCCGGAAGCTCCTAGAGCGGCCGGTGCACGACGTCACCAGTGTGATGACGTCACTGCGAGTGATGTCATTGTGGCAGCAACATCGGTGGAGGATCCCCCCCCCCTCCAGCCCCATGTTGGGAACTTCTGGGGTGGAGGAACCCCTGCCCGGCTCAGGAACTCCGGCAGCCCAACCCTGCGGTCTTGAGAAGCCGAGGATCCCAATCTTTTGGGGTGTTCTTTGATCTGAAGCTGGGGTCCCCAAGACGGTGTCCACCAAGTGTTTTTAGAAAGTGCCCATGGGAAAGTTAATTTTTTACCCAATAAGGCCACTAGATATTTGATGGGCTCAGTAGATTTTCAAAAACGTTGCCTTGACCGCCGTTGCCCTAATCATTGTGATCATTGTGTGACAGAAGGAAAGCTGCAGCTAGGGTTGCCAAGTCCAATTCAAGAAATATCTGGGGTCTTTAGGGGTGGAGCCAGGAGACTTTGGGGGTGGAGCCAGGAGACATTAGGGGTAGAGCCAAGATCAAGGCTGTGACAAGCATCATTGAACTCCAAAGGGAGTTCTGGTCATCACATTTAAAGGGAAGGCACACCTTTTCAATTCCTTCCTTTCATAGGAAATAATGAAGGATAGGGGCACCTTCTTTTGGGGCTCCTAGAATTAGACCCCCCAGTCCAATCTTTTTGAAACTTGGGGGATATTTTGGGGAGAGGCACTAGATGCTATACTGAAAATTTGGTGCCTCTACCCAAAAAAACAGCCTCTCCAGAGCCCTGGATACCCGCAGATCAATTCTCCATGATTTTCTACGGGAAAAAAATCTCCATAGGGAATAATAGAGTTCTCAGCAGACCTTTCCCTCCCCTCCCCCCGCTTTCTGATGACCCTGAAGCGGGGGGAGGGCCTCCAAACCGGAGGATCCCCTGCCCCCACCTGGGGATTGGCAACCCTAGCTGCAGTGGGCATCTGGTGGCTGGCTCCACCTCCTGAGGCAGACATTTTGTGGCTGCACACACGTGGAGCCTAGAGACCTGAAATGGAGGGGTGGCATATTACAGACAAAGGTGTTTCGTCCACTGTCTTCAGGGGAATGTTGTTGCTGGAGGCAGGTCGTTGCCATGGATGGAAAGGTAGTGTTTTTAATCATTTAGTTTGCCTTTCCCTGAAAGCAGGGCTCAGGGAGGCTTACAACAGGATAAAACAATGAGATAAATAAATTTTATCTGCCACACGTTATCATCCCTCCCTCACCGGAAGAGCAGGGCTTTTTTCTTTATAACAGGGACTCCTTTGCATATTAGGCTGCACCCCCCTGATGTAGCCAATCCACCAAGAGCTTACAGGGCTCTTAGTACAGGGCCTACTGTAAGCTCCAGGAGGACTGGCTACATCAGGTGTGTGTGGCCTAATATGCAAAGGAGGTCCTGCTAGAATTCCTGCAGGGCTCTTTGTACAGGGCCTGCTGTAAGCTCCAGGAGGATTGGCTACATCAGGGGGTGTGGCCTCATATGCAAAGGAGGTCCTGCTAGAATTCCTTACAGGGCTCTTCTTACAGGGCCTACTGGAAGCTCTTGGAGGATTGGCTACATCAGGGGTGTGGCCTAATAGGCAAAGGAGGTCCTGCTAGAATTCCTTACAGGGCTCTTCGTACAGGGCCTGCTGTAAGCTCCAGGAGGATTGGCTACATCAGGGGTGTGTGGCCTCATATGCAAAGGAGGTCCTGCTAGAATTCCTTACAGGGCTCTTCATACAGGGCCTGCTGAAAGCTCCAGGAGGATTGGCTACATCAGGGGGTGTGGCCTCATATGCAAAGGAGGTCCTGCTAGAATTCCTTACAGGGCTCTTCTTACAGGGCCTACTGGAAGCCCTTGGAGGATTGGCTACATCAGGGGTGTGTGGCCTAATATGCAAAGGAGGTCCTGCTAGAATTCCTTACAGGGCTCTTCATACAGGGCCTGCTGTAAGCTCCAGGAGGATTGGCTACATCAGGGGGTGTGGCCTGATATGCAAAGGAGGTCCTGCTAGAATTCCTTACAGGGCTCTTCTTACAGGGCCTAATGGAAGCTCTTGGAGGATTGGCTACATCAGGGGTGTGTGGCCTAATATGCAAAGGAGGTCCTGCTAGAATTCCTTACAGGGCTCTTCGGACAGGGCCTGCTGTAAGCTCCAGGAGGATTGGCTACATCAGGGGTGCGTGGCCCTCCAGAGGACATGGTTGGCCACTGTGTGAGACAGGATGCTGGACTAGATGGACCACTGGTCTAATCCAGCAGGGCTCTTCTGATGTTCTAATAAGTGGAACTTGAACATAAGTAGAATGAAGGCAGATGAACTCCTCCTTCCCTTTTCATCTGTATTTTTGGTGCTTGAGAGGGGCAACAGTGGGAGGGCTTCTAGTGTCCTGGCCTCACTGATGGACCGCCTGATTGCACCCGATTTTTTTTTTTTTTTTTTGGCCACTGTGTGACACAGAGTGTTGGACTGGATGGGCCATTGGCCTAATCCAACATGGCTTCTCTTATGTTCTTCTGTGACACAGAGTGTTGGACTGGATGGGCCACTGGCCTGATCCAACATGGCTTCTCTTATGTTCTTATGTGACACAGAGTGTTGGACTGGATGGGCCATTGTCCAGATCCAACATGGCTTCTCTTATGTTCTTATGTTCACTTCCATACCTTAGCAGAGCGTTTGGTTCACTTGACCCAAACCTTTCATTTCTTTTTCTCAGTTTTGCTCCACATATTTGAAAGTGAACTCTGAAACCCTCAGTGAGGGATCGCCAAGCAAACAATGCTTGAGGAAATTGGCAGCCCGCCCCTCGTATCATCCGCCAGGTCAGCGAGGGTTCATTCCTCTCTGCTTCCTAATCCCTTTACATAATTAGCAGTCATGCCACTCAATTATACTAAATTTTCACATCCCATTTAAAGGTCACTAGGTTTTACAGCCATCCTTAATATGGAGTATTAAAAAAAATACAGCTCTGCCATGCCTCTTGCATTCTGAGCAGCACAATTTTTTTTTTAATCAGAAAAACTCACTTGTGAAGAGACATGCAGCTATAAAGAACATCTTGACGCAACGTCCATCGGCATGCGTTATTGTTCGAGGAAAGAGAACAGGGGTCCCCAACTTTTAAAGTGTGTGGGCATCTCTGGAATTCTGACACAGGGTGTCAGGTCCTGTCCCCGATATTATTTAACATCTATATGCACCCCCTTGCCCAGATTGTCAGGAGGTATGGGCTGGGATGTCACCACTATACAGATGACACCCAGTTCTAACTATTGATGGGTGTCCAGTCCGACTGTACCCCGGAAAATCTAGACCTGGCTAATCAAACCGTAGCATCTTGGCTCAGGCTGAGTCAGCTGAAGCTAAATCCAAAAAAAGACGGAGGTTCTGTACCTGAGCCGGGGAGGTCTAGGGGGGAGATCCTTCTGCTGGCTCTTGATGGGGTGTCACTAATATCGGCCCCTAAGGTCAAGAACTTGGGTGTGCTCCTTGAGTCCTCTCTTACAATGGAGGTCCAGGTAGCAGCCACTACTAGATCCGCCTTTTTTCATCTTCGGCGGGTGCGGCAGTTGGCCCCTTTCCTGGAGCATGAAGGCTTAGCAATGGTGATCCATGCCATGGTCATCTCAAGAATAGATCACTGCAATGCTCTCTACATGGGGCTACCCTTGACGCTGACTCGGAAACTACAGCTAGTGCAGAACGCTGCAGCGCAGCTGTTAATGGGGTTCCCCCAATGGGAGCACATTCGGCCAGTGCTGAAAGAGCTGCACTGGCTGCCTATTGTGTTCCGAGTCCATTTCAAGGTGTTGGTATTGACCTTTAAAGCCCTTTATGGTCAGGGGCCTGTCTATCTGCGGGACCGCCTTTCTCCACATGTTCCCCAGAGAGCACTGCGTTCAGGGACAAAAAAAATCTATTGTCCATTCCTGGACCAAAGGAGGCTAGGTTGTGTTCGACACGAGCTAGGGCCTTCTTGGTGGCAGCACCAGAATTGTGGAATGCTCTCCCGGAGGCCATAAGGGCCCCGCGGGATCTTTCCATTTTCCGCAGGGCCTGTAAGACCAAATTGTTCCGACAGGCCTTTGATATCTAACCAGGAGAGAACTGCCACCCGACATCATATGGAGTACTAGGTGATCACCGTCAGAAAAGAAGAACGCACTTATATTGTAGTGCTATAGCACCACGAAACGGTTTTAAAATCTTGAATTGTAATTATGTTTTATTGGTTTTAACCTGTGAATATGAATGTTGTCAGCCGCCCTGAGTCCGCTTGCAGAGAGGGCGGGATAGAAATTTAAAGTAATAAATAAATAGATGCAATGACAGGAGGAGGAGGAGCCAAGCACAAAATGGCTACCATTGGAGAAGGAGTCAACACAAATGGAGAAAGCTGAAGCGCAGGAGAGAAAGGGGGTAGTTCATAAAACACAACGCTGGAGGGGAGGAGGACAAGAGAATATAGCCTACATCGTGATGGAAACTGTCACTGAGGCAATGTTACACCAGTTTGGTGTAGTGGTTAAGTGCGTGGACTCTTATCTGGGAGAACCGGGTTTGATTCCCCACTCCTCCACTTGCACCTGCTGGAATGGCCTTGAGTCAGCCATAGCTCTCGTAGAGGTTGCCCTTGAAAGGGCAGCTGCTGTGAGAGCCCTCTCAGCTTCACCCACCTCACAGGGTGTCTGTTGTGGGGGGAGAAGATATAGGAGATTGTAAGCTGCTCTGAGTCTCTGATTTAGAGAGAAGGGCGGGGTATAAATCTGCAATTCTTCTTCTTCTTAATATGCCCAGACTATAGGAACAGTGGCCCATGAGAAGCCCTGCTGGACAACCACTCCCCTTGGCCTCACATACTTTCTAAAAAACCACCAGATGGATGTCACCCATAGGCACCATGTTGACAACTCCTGTAATAGAGAACTATCTAATTAATTTTCACACTCCCCCCCCCCCCAACAGCTGTAGGTCTATACAAAATAGATCATGGCATAGTAGTCCAAATGGTTTCTCCTCTTTAGTTTTCATGTGTTTTCTTTCAAAAACTCTCCTTTTTAATGTACAGAGACCACTCTTCTCTTCCAATTTGACTTGACAAGTGCCAAGAGGTTCAGAGAACTGTGGATAGGGAGGATGTGACATCACAGCCAGGTGACACTCCAGGAATTTCCACTAATCTCTATTGTAAGAACCATATACACAATGGGACTTCCTAGAGTGTCACTATGGATGCTGTTTTCCAGCCATTTTACCCTGCATCTCAGTTTTTCAAGGATTGTGAGATTTACCCGCTGAGGGCTAGTAAATGGCTACCCTACATCCAATTCTATGTTTAGACTTGATTTTCAGGAAAACAAATGGATGTCAGACACAACAGGACTATACACAACAGGAAAGAACGCAAACAGCTCAGACACCAGGCGGGTGTCCTGCAACCCAACATTTCGTAGCATTATTGTCTTTTCCAGTGACCCTTGTCTGTCATAATGTGATTAAAATACAACAGCCTCAAGTCATTTTTAGCTTCTAGGGAGAGTGCAGGCTTGATTTGATCTAAAACGCACCAATTTGTCCTTTTGGTGTTTCATGGTACCCGTAAAACCTTCCTCCAACACCACATTTCAAAGGAATCAACTTTCTTCCTGTCAGCTTTCTTCATTGTCCAAATTTCACACCCGTGCGTAGTAATTGTCAATGCTATGGTATGAATGATCTTAATCATGCTTGTCAGAAACACATTCTTATACTTAAGAGTTCATTCAAGTTCCTTCTCTTGCAGGAGTTGTCCTTGAAAGGGCAGCTTCTGGGAGAGCTCTCTCAGCCCCATCCACCTCACAGGGTGCCTGTTGTGGAGGAAGAAGATAAAGGAGATTGTAAGCCGCTCTGAGACTCTGATTCAGAGACAAGGGCGGGGTATAAATCTGCGGTCCTGCTCAATTGCTGGAAAGGCTCTGCCGCTGAAAACAAACAAACAAAAAATACATTATTTCTATGTTGTTATCAGTTGCAAAAACTGAACTTGCCTCAAGGTGGGAAGACAAACATCCTCCATTGCTCCAAAACTGGAAGAACAAAATATGGGCTTATTTTATTTTAACTAAACCGGCTTACTCCTCTCAACATTCTTCTCCTCATGAGGAAAAAAAAAATGCTTGTACCTTGGTTCCCTGTTGTTACTTACCTGACTAAGGAAAATATTTGGCCGCTAAATCCTGTTTATTCTTGTTTAATCTATTTTTAATGTTGTACATGATGTAGTTGTATGAAGTGTATGATTTGAAGTCTTTTTCAATAAAAGTTTAAAAGGTTAAAAAAAAAATCTGCTGTCTTCTTCTTTATTGACCTTCCTAGTCTTGGTCTTCTTCTTCTTCTGCTTCTTCTTCATTGCCCTTCCTAGTCTTGGGCCGTTTTCGCACTCACCTCCAGCCGGCGCGACCCCCCTCTTCACCGCGCAGGATCTGCGTGGATTTCGCACTAAATGCCGCGGAGCAGCCTTTTGCGCCGGAAACTCCCGTCGCAAAAGCCGCGCAAACGCCAAACTGCTTTTTGGCGATTTACGTTTGAGCGGCTTTTGCGCCGGGAGTTTCCGGCGCAAAAGGCTGCTCCGCGGCATTTAGTGCGAAATCCGCGCAGATCCTGCGCGGTGAAGAGGGGGTCGCGCCGGCTGGAGGTGAGTGTGAAAACGACCTTGGTCTTCTTCTTCTACCTTTCTACTCAATCTCCTTCTGATTTCTTGCAGTCTCCCCTTCGGTTGATGATGGAGCCAAGGAACATAAAATCTTGAAGAATTTCAATTTCTTCGTCGTCAGACAATAAAACTCATTTATTTTGCAGAGCTGCTGTAGGAAGGATCATGATCATCTATCTGCATCGCTTTCAAAACTCAAAAGGTAGAATTGAAATGTCATACATTGTTATTATTACTTAACCTATTATTTAGCTGGGTTCACGTTTGTTTCCGCATTTACCGGTAGATCATCCTTTGTTTAGCATCTTTTTTTCCCCTCCTCTGATTTTGATTTATGCTGAAGACATGAGAAATCTAAGCCAGCATCCCTAGGGGGAATTTGGCACATTACATTCAGCTTGAGGCTTTGCACTCTGAGAGTGCTTTTCATCCACAGGTATCAAAGCTCTTTGCAAATATTATTAAAGCCTGAAGTATCATAATAGCTCTAGGAGGGAAAGCAGGCTGAGTTCCCAGAGGACAAAACAGAGACCCAATTTGCAATTGTCTTCTTTTTTATGCTCAGACGGAGAATGACTCTCGCATGCAATATCTGTGCCTTGCTGCACGTGAAAATGTTTTGATGACTCTACACATTCAGAGGGGAGGGGGAAGTGAAATAGGAGAGGAGCATGGTCTGCAGTTCTTCCCCGCAGAATCTCATCTCTGAAGTGAGGAGGAAGTGAATTCCATGCCCTTAAACCTGTGAAGTATTAGCAGGGGGTGAAATACTAGCAGGAGTTCCTTTTGCATATTAGGCCACGCACCCCTCATGTAGCCAATCCTCCAAGAGTTTACAAAAAAGAGCCTTGTGAGCTCTTGGAGGATTGACTTCATCAGGGAGGTGTGGCCTAATATGCAAAGGAACTCCTGCTAAAACTCCACCCCTGAGTATTAGCATTATAAAGGAATCCTGTCTTTGAGGAGTTTTCAAAATGCATTTATGCCTTTGCAATGGCATGCCTCAACGCCCTATCAATGCAGAGTTTTGCAAGGGAGGTATCATCAGATACCATACTCTGAAAGAGTATGTGACTGTGGGGCAGGTAGTGTCAACGCCTTGTGTCAGATGCTGGAAAGCTCTCATGTTATGATATGATGCCATGTTCAAACTGCAATGTGTCGCTTGGCCTAACTGACTCCATTTTCTAACATTTGCTATGAACCCTGAATTGAACCTTGCATATCATAGTAGAAGTGAAGCTGTTACTAACCCTGCTGTGAATTCATTTCCCTGTAGGCTTCCCAACCCTCCCGCCCTGGCAGGGGACCCCAGGATTTCCACCCTCTTCCCCCGCTCCCCCAAAAAACGAAAGCGGGGGGAGGGGGAAACGGCGCCGGGGAGCATGGCGAGCCACCCCATCACGGAGCGAGCGAGGCCGCCGCGCTGCTGCCGCCCCCGGCCCCTCCCCGCCCCCCGCAGCTGCTCCTCCGAGATGGGCCCAGGCTGAGCCCATCTCGGAGGAGCAGCCAAGAGGCGGCAGCAGTGCAGGCAAAACCAGAGAAGGGAAGAGCGGAGGCAGGCCAGGAGCATGGCGAGCCGCGAATCTGGGCCCTTCTAGGACCCAGACTCGCGGCTCGCCACGCCCCCGGCCCGCCTCCATCCCCCCTCCGATTCCACCCCAGAGGCGGAGCGGGTGAGGCCGCCGCGCCGCTGCAGCCCCCCCCCCCCGCCCCACCGTAGCTGCTCCTCCGAGATGGGCTCAGCCTGAGCCCATCTCAGAGGAGCAGCCACGGTGAGCGGAGAAGAGGCGGCAGCTGCACAGCGGCGTCGCCCGCTCCAAGACGGGGCGGCTTGCCAAGCTCCCCGGTGCCGTTTCCCCCCTTCCCCTTAGCTCCACCCCAGTGTCTCCTGGCTCCACCCCCAAAGTCTCCTGGCTCCACCCCCAAAGTCCCCAGATATTTCTGGGATTGGACTTGGCAACCCTATTTCCCTGGTCCTAACAAAGGCAACAACCCTTTGAAGATAAAATGCCTCAGGGACAGCTAGCAGAGCTGTTCCTGTGAGAATGGGAACCACAACGAGATAAGAGAAAGCAAATGTGTGAAATGTATCACTCTAGCATGGGGATGTAGGTTTGTTTAGAAAACGTTTGATGTGCTTCTAGCTAAAACATCTACGCTCTAGGAAAAGAGTATCAGTTCCAACGTATCCATGCTCAGAGACCTTGGATTATCAAATAAAGTCTTAACATTGTAACCAATGGAAGTCTGCTTCATTTGAAGTTCCACTATCAAAGATTTCAGGTTTTCACAGCTGGTAACATCATTAGGGTTTGTAGAATCTTTCGGGCTCGAGTGCCGTGTTCTACTGGAGAAAGTTTTCCTTCCAGACATTTCGTTCTCAGCTGCGGAGAACATCTGAGGATGTACGCCACTGAGGATGTTCTCCGCAGCTGAGAACGAAACGTCTGGAAGGAAAACTTTCTCCAGTAGAACACGGCACTCGAGCCCGAAAGATTCTACAAACCCTAATGAAGTTCCACTGTCTGACACCTTGTGCCACACAGCCGTTGAAAGCAATATTTTTTTTGGAGCCGAGAAATCTGTTAATTCTTCCTTTGCTCCAAAATATGGATCACGCGGAGGCATCGCCTCTTTTGTCAGAAGGCAATCGCAGACCTAGCACTCTTTTTGCTGCAAAAATTTCTGCATTTGTGATGGGTTTTTGCTAGGATGGCCAATCCCCAGTTGGGTAAAGGCCAAGAGGCAAAGTTGCCGCGCACTATGTCGTGAACACTTCCTAAAAATAACCCAAATTACTAGCGAAAATATATCAAAAATAGACATTTCGTAAGTGTTGAGAACAAGAAACAATCCCATACACAAACAGAACAGGTAAGAGAAGGGTAAACAGTTCTGGATTTTAAAGACCCAAGCACATGGCTTCCCGCTCTATGTCTTCTCTCCTTTGGTGTTTATCCAGACTCTCCTATGTAACAGGCAAACGAAACAGACCTGTGTTTTGCGAACTGTAGTCTGGAGATTCTCTGATGTGTAATAAATGCCTACAGTATTTCAAGGAACTAAACGAGCTTTTCTGGAAATCTTAAGCCTCGTTTTCACCATACAGACTTTTTCAAAGCTTTTAACTTCAAGACTAAGCACTTTTCCAGAATAGTAACTGCTTTCTTCAAAACATTCCCAGAGGACTACTAGTTTGCAAATGTCTTCTGGGTACTCCGTTATACCTGATGGAGATCAATTCCTACAGGGTATAATGGAGACTTGATCTGTGGGTATCTGGGGCCCAGCATAGCATCCAGTGCCTCTCCTCAAAACACCCACCAAATTTCAAAAAGATTGGCTCAGAGGGTCCAATTTTATGACCCCCCCCCCATTCTATGAGCCCCCAAAGAAGGTGCCGCTATCCTTCACTATTTCCAAATGGAGGGAAAGGATTTTAAAAGGTGTGTGGTCCCTTTAAGTGCAATGGCCAAAACTCCCTTTGGAGTTCAATTGTGCTTCTCACACCCTTGCTCCTGGCTCCGCTCTCAAAGTCCCCAGATATTTCTTGAGTTGGACCTGGCAATCCTATTTTTCACAGCTGTTGCTTGCCCAGGGCTCTCCTTTCTTGCATGGGGTTGCTTTTGGGTGGTGGTGGTGGGGACGGCGTATGCTAATCAATTATGCTAATGAGCTCCACCACCTATTTTTCTACAAAACGACCGTTGGTTAGCCCTATTTGGATGGGAGACCCCCAAGGAACTCCAAGCTTCCCACACAGAGGCAGTCAAATGGCATACCACCTCTGAACGTCGCTTGACTTGAAAACCATGTGGGGTCGCCATATGTCAACTGCGAGTTGACAGCGTATATATTTCACAGCTTCTGTGAAATTTATGTGTGGAATGTGTGTGTGTGTGTGTAATTTAAATTTCACATATAAATGTTCCCGATGCTGTGAAGAAATGCATTTTCTCCCGGGAGGTTTTGAAAACCTCTGCTTTGCGTTTTACCAGGATTCCCCCCGCCCCTTTCTGGGAAGAGAACAGATAAGGGGGGGGGAGAAGTCAGCGCAGTTGTTTTCCTATCAGCTCTAGCTGATCTAGCAGGAGAGAGAATGGATGGGTTGCGCTCCTCCCCTTCTCCAAACAGGGAACAGAGACTTGGAAGGATTAAGGCTAGAATGTCTTCAGGAAGGAAAGTTATAAAGATGTCCAGGAAAAGACCCTTTGACCTGGCATGACTGGGTCAGTGGGTAGTGAAACAGATATGATTTTTAAAAAACCCTCTTTGCAACAAGAAGAAGGTCTGCTGAGTCCATGAGAGGATGCAGATCTCTCCTCTGGGAAGGCAGCCATTTTAGACCTTGTGCAGGCCTGAAGAGCTGGACGGAGCTTCAAGGTAATGGGAAATTGTGCAAGGGCCAATGATAGCTCAACATCTAACAGATGAGAGGGTAGAGCCAACTGCCTAGTGTCCCTGGGTGTAAAGGTGGGATCACAGGGCTTTTTTTCTTATAGCAGGGCCTTCTTTGCATATTAGGCCACACACCTCAGATGTAGCCAGTCCTCTTGGGGCTTACAGTAGGCCCTGTACTAAAAGCCCTGTAAGCTCTCGAACGATTGGCTGCATCGGGTTTGTGTGTGTGTTAGGGTTGCCAAGTTCAATTCAAGAAATATCTGGAGACTTTGGGGGTGGAGCCAGGAGACTTTGGGGGTGGATCCAGGAGACATTGGGGTGGAGTCAGGAGTAAGGGTGTGACGAGCATAATTGAACTCCAAGGGAGTTCTGGCCCTCACATTTAAAGGGACCGCACACCTTTTTAAATGCCTTCCTTCCATAGGATATAATGAAGGATAGGGGCACCTTCTTTCGGGGCTCCTAGAATTGGACCCCCTGGTCCAATCATTTTGAAACTTAGGGAGTATTTTGGGGAGAGCCACTGGATGCTGTACTGAAAATGTGGTGCCTCTACCTCAAAAAACGAGCCTCAGAGCCCCAGATACCCACGGATCAATTCTTCATTATTTTCTATGGGAATAAGTCTCCATAGGGAATCATGAGTTCCCAGCAGACATTTCCCTCCCCTCCCCCCCCCCCGCTTTCTGACTACCCTGAAGCGGGGGGAGGGCCTCCAAACCGGGGGATCTCCTGCCCCCACCTGGGGATTGGCAACCTTAGTGTGTGTAGCCTAATATGTAATATTAGCCTAATAGCCTAATATGTGTAGCCTAATATGTGTGTAGCCTGCTGCAAAAAAGCCCTAATTGGCTACATCGGGGGTGTGTGGCCTAATATGCAAAGGTGTTCTCACTACAAAAAAAAAAAAAAAGCCCTGTGTCTCCCCATGTTTGGGCCAGGACATGAAGCTAAATCTAGATCATGGACAAATACATATATGGGGCCCTGTGGCGCAGAGCGGTAAAGCTGCAGTACTGCAGTCCGAGCTCTCTGCTCCCAACTTGAGTTCGATCCCAGCAGAAGCTGGGTTCAGGTAGCCGGCTCCAGGTTGACTCTGCCTCCCATCCTTCCGAGGTCGGTAAAACGAGTCCCCAGCTTGCTGGGGGGAAAGTGTAGATGACTGGGGAAGGCAATGGCAAACCACCCCGTAAAGTCTGCCATGAAAACTTCGTGATATGACATCACCTTGGGGTCGGAAACGACTGGTGCTTGCGCAGGGGACTACGATATATATGATGTATATTTGAAACAATAAAACAATATAATCCAGTACTAGGATCTATTCCAAATGTCCTTTGTTCAGAAGCATCATTTTGCTTCCAGGTTTCTTGGACTCCCAAAGACTCCACCCCTATGCTACGGTTCTAGTAGCATCGATTATCTCCACTTTGTTTGAAAAACCAAGCATCCCTAGACTTCACTCAGGAACAAATGAAGGGTCCACACATCTTCTAACCAGCCTGGGTTCTTCTGAAGGTAGTCCCGGCTTCCGAAGTATCGATTGCAAGACCCATTTACAGCCCGCAAAGCTTTAAGACTTGCTCGCGCTAATGGGCGCTGTATTTCAAATTGCCTGCCTCTTCCCCAAGCGTAGGAGATGGTTCTGTACTGGCAGTTTAACTTTTCGCAGAGGAAATCGCTCTCCCCATGGAACGCGCTCTGATTTCACGCTGGGGTTGAGCACACTGAAGCGATCGTTTCAGAGGGATGTTGGCAAAGAAAATGGTATTTTACCCCATGGCCCTGTCAGTCACACACAGACAAGGCTGATTAGGTGGGAATGTTCTATTTCTAACGTCTGGTATTTTTGCTCTCCAGTCCAGCAATCGTCAGTTGCCGCAGATGACCAAACATCTGGGGGAGAGCTATTCCCATCACATGTCCATCCAGTAAGTTTTAAAAGGAAAATGTCTGCTGCAGGGCTTGTTGTTGTAGTAGTTGTTGAACTCATTTGCATATTGGGCCACATCAGGAACTCATCTGCATATTAGGCCACACACCCCTAACATCACCATTGCTTCCCACACGACTTTTTCATGGAAAAAGCCAGCAGGGTCTCATTTGTATATTAGGACACCCCCCCTGATGTCACCATTGCTTTTCTGTAGAAAAAACCCAGCAAGACACTATTTACATATTAGGCCACACCCCCCGAGGACACCATTGTCCCACACAGAAAAGCGCAGCAGGGTCTCATTTGCATATTAGGACACACCCCCTGATGCCACCATTGTTTTTCTGTAGGAAAAAACCCAGCAAGACACTATTTACATATTAGGCCACACCCCCTGAGGACACCATTGTTCCTTACAGAAAAGCCCAGCAGGGTCTCATTTGCATATTAGGACACACACCCTGTTGTCACCATTGTTTTTCTGTAGGAAAAAACCCAGCAAGACACTATTTACATATGAGGCCACACCCCCTGATGACACCATTGCTCCACACAGAAAAGCCCAGCAGGAGCTCATTTGCATATTAGGCCACACCCCCTGATGCCAAGCCAGCCGGAACTGCATTCATGAGTGTTCCTGCTCAAAAAAAGCCCCGGTCTCCTGGTTTCTGCCACCATCATGAAGGTAGAAGAAGAGTAAGACCAATTCCCCACTAGCACTATGCTACTCTCACTCTCCTCTTCTCTGCGGGACTTCTATCAGATTCCATACTATCTGCCCTGGGCTGCAAATCCCTCTGCCTCTTTCACGCAGCAAACAAGATCCTCTAAAAACTAGTTTCTATTTGTCATGCAAAAAAAAGGCAAAGCTAGATGCAGCCCCGGGGCAGATAGTGTGAAATCCGACGGAAGCCCCGCAGAGAAAAGGAGCATGAGAACGAGGCAAGGATAGTGGGAAATCAGTCTAAGTTATTACACCCTGTTCTTATCTACCCTAAGGAGCCTTAAAGCAGCTTACAATCACCTTCCTTTCCTCTCTCCATAACAGGCACTTTGTGAGGTAGGCAGGTGAGGCTGAGAGAGCTCAGACAGAACTGTGATTGGCCTAAGCTCACCAAGCAGGCTTCATGTGGAAGAGTGGGAACTCACACCTGGTTCTTCAGATTAGAGTTTGCTGCTCTTGACCACTGTACCATGCTAGTAAATATTCCCAACAGGGCTTTTTTGGTAGCAGGAACTCCTTTGCATGTTAGGGCACCCCCCCCCACGATGTAGCCCATCCTCCAAGAGCTTACAGTAGGCCCCATACTAAGAGCCTTGTAAGCTCTTGGAGAATTGGCTACATGTGTGGGGTGTGGCCTAATATGCAAAGGAGTTCCTGCTATGAAAAAAGCCCTGCTTCCCAGTATCAGGAGATGAATATGGTGAAACATGGGCATGCTCAAAAAGAAGCGTTTCAAACCGTTCACACACTCCGGCAAAGCAAACGCTCTCTAACCTTTCCTCTCCCTTGTTGGAGTTCCGACGATGCTACAAATCAGGGGTATAACCCCGTGGTCTTATTTTTGCACTTCCCCGGTGCTTCATTTAGAATATTGTTTCTAGCCCCACTTGTGAACCTCCTTTTTTTTTTTTGGGCCACTGTGTGACACAGAGTGTTAGACTGGATGGGACATTGGCCTGATCCAACATGGCTTCTCTTATGTTCTTCTGTGACACAGAGTGTTGGACTGGATGGGCCATTGGCCTGATCCAACATGGCTTCTCTTATGTTCTTCTGTGACACAGAGTGTTGGACTGGATGGGCCATTGGCCTGATCCAACATGGCTTCTCTTCTGTTCTTATGTGACACAGAGTGTTGGACTGGATGGGCCATTGGCCTGATCCAACATGGCTTCTCTTATGTTCTTATGTGTCACAGAGTGTTGGACTGGATGGGCCATTGGCCTGATCCAACATGGCTTCTCTTATGTTCTTATGTGACACGGAGTGTTGGACTGGATGGGCTATTAGCCTGATCCAACATGGCTTCTCTTCTGTTCTTATGTGACACAGAGTGTTGGACTGGATGAGCCATTAGCCTGATCCAACATGGCTTCTCTTATGTTCTTATGTGACACAGAGTGTTGGACTGGATGGGCCATTGGCCTGATCCAACATGACTTCTCTTATGTTCTTATGTGACACAGAGTATTGGACTGGATGGGCCATTTGCCTGATCCAGCATGGCTTCTCTTATGTTCTTATGTAACACAGAGTGTTGGACTGGATGGGCCATTGGCCTGATCCAACATGACTTCTTATGTGACACAGAGTGTTGGACTGGATGGGCCACTGGCCTGATCCAACATGGCTTCTCTTATGTTCTTATGTGACACAGAGTGTTGGACTGGATGGGCCATTGGCCTGATCCAGCATGGTTTCTCTTATGTTCTTATGTGACACAGAGTGTTGGACTGGAGGGGCCACGGGCCTGTTCCAACATGGCTTCTCTTATGTTCTTATGTAACACAGAGTGTTGGACTGGATGGGCCATTGGCCTGATCCAACAGGGCTTCTCTTATGTTCTTATGTGACACAGAGTGTTGGACTGGATGGGCCACTGGCCTGATTCCAACATGGCTTCTCTTATGTTCTTATGTAACACAGAGTGTTGGACTGGATGGGCCATTGGCCTGATCCAACAGGGCTTCTCTTATGTTCTTATGTGACACAGTGTGTTGGACTGGATGGGCCACTGGCCTGATCCAACATGGCTTCTCTTATGTTCTTATGTGACACAGTGTGTTGGACTGGATGGGCCACTGGCCTGATCCAACATGGCTTCTCTTATGTTCTTCTGTGACGCAGAGTGTTGGACTGGATGGGCCACTGGCCTGATCCAACATGGCTTCTCTTATGTTCTTATGTGACACAGAGTGTTGGACTGGATGGGCCATTGGCCTGATCCAACAGGGCTTCTCTTATGTTCTTATGTGCTTAAAGCTTGGGAATCTTTTCTGCGGCAGGCCTGCCCTCAGGCTGTCCGGGCACCTTGGCGCGGTCAGATGGTTGTAGTGCACCATTCCCTTGGCACAGTTTGGGTTTCTTTCTCCCCCCCCCCATACATTTTTTGGAAACTCTGCCTATCAGACGATCAGACTCGGGATGACATTAGCAACCATCCCATGTTTGCAAAGGGAATGTTCAAAACACGAATTTGGCTTGCTTGCAACGACTATTTTGGTGAAATGAAGCCCTCCCCCTCCCCCGTGGGATCTCACGGAGGGCTTGCTGTCGGTTTCAACTTGCCTGCATTTTGAATGGATCTGTATCTTTGTAGTCAGCAGCAAGAAGCCTCTGTGGCTCCTAGCCAGGAAGCTGAAGTTTACTCACGCTCCCAAGGCACTGTCTGGCTGGTTCGCATATGTTCCACAATCATCATGGGAAGGCCATGTGTCATTCGAAACCGTCGGCGTTGCTAGCGTAGGCGCTGCTTTTGTAACAAAAAAAAACGTTGATGGCATCCTCAGTTGCGCATTGTGCATGGCACGTGGGTTTGCCTTGTACCAAATCGGACCATTGGAATGAAAGCTGCCCTCCAGAGTCTCAAAGCAAAGGTCTTTCACATCACCTACCACCTGGTCATAGAATCATAGAGTTGGAAGGGGCCTCCAGGGTCATCTAGTCCAACCCCCTGAATAATGCAGGAACAAATATCTCCCCCTAAATTCACAGGACATTCATTGCTGTCAGATGGCCATCTAGCCTCTGTTTTAAGACCTCCAAGGAAGGAGAGTCCACCACCTCCTGTTCCACTGAGGAACCGCTCTAACGGTCAGGAAGTTCTTCCCCATGTTGAGCCGGAAACTCTTTTGATTCAATTGCAACCCATTGGTTCTGGTCCTACCTTCAGGGGCCACAGAAAACAATTCCACCCCATCCTCTATAAGACAGCCTTTCAAGTACTTGAAGATGGGGATCCTATCACCTCTCAGCCACCTCCTCTCCAGGCTAAACATGCCCAGCTCCTTCAACCTTTCTTCATAGGACTTGATCTCCAGACCCCTCACCATCTTCGTCGCCCTCCTCTGGACCCATTCCTTGGACCCTTTCCAACTTGCCTATATCCTTCTTAAAATGTGGTGCCCAAAACTGAACACAAGACTCCAGGTGAGATCTTACCAAAGCAGAGTAAGCGATACCATCAATTCACATGATCTGGACACGACTTCTGTTGATACAGCCCAAAATTGCATTTGCATTTGGTCCTTTGAACTGGAGGTGCTGAGGATTGAAACGGGGACGTTCTGCGTGTCCACAGGGCGAGCTCTAGACTATCCGGCACACTAGGCAAGACTAACTTCTTGCCCCCCCCCTCACAGTGATGACTACATGGGGGTGCCCAATTTGGTTGACCCAGAAGGCCAGCGCTGTAGGCAATCACCTAGTTTGCCTAATGGCAGGGTCGGCCCTGCGTGCTCAGCAGATACTCTACCACTGAACCATGGCCTCTCTCTTTGTGGCGGCACTCCTCATCTTGCTCAGAACTCACGTTAGGAAACGACAGTCCTCAGACAATTCCCCTTGCCCGGCTGCAATTCCGCCTGCCCTGCGAATGGAGGCATGAGATCTGAGTATTGGTTAGACTAAGGACGCCGCCAACTTCACATTGAACATCTTTGGACACCTGAAGCTGCCTTGAGAGCCAGTTTGGTGTCGTGCTTAGGAGTGGTGGATTCTAATCTGGAGAACGGGGTTGGAGTCCCCACTTTTCCACATGCAACCAGCTGGGTGACCTTGGATCAGACTGTTTTCTCAGACCTTTCTCAGCCCCACTTACTTCACAGGGTATCTGTTGCGGGGAGAGGAAGGGAAAGGCAATTGTAAGCCACTCTGAGACTCCAAGCGAAGGGCAAGGAATAAATCCAATCTCCTCCTTCTCCTCCTCCTCCTCCCTCTCCCTCTCCCTCTCCTTCTCCCTCTCCTTCTCCTTCTCCTCCTCTTCCTTCTCCTTCTCCCTCTCCTTCCTCCTCCTTCTCCTCAGACCATCGGCCCATCAATGTCAGTATCATCTACTCAGACTGGCAACAGCTCCCCAGAGTCTCAGGCAGAGGTCTTTCACATCAGCGACAGCTTAGTCTTTTTACCTGGAGACACCAAGGATTGAACCTGGGACCTTATGTATGCTAAGCTGATGCTCCACCGTGAGCCATGGCGCATCTCTTATCTTCAACAGCACTGCAACAGAGAAGTAAATTTCTTTCTTTTTTTAAATTATTGATTTCCATTAAAAAACAAAAAAACCCTTCATGCATCACATATCATAACATTCAACACTCCTACTGTAGCGGTGGCCTGCCAGTGCATTATATTATTGACTGCGCACAGGGGGAAAAAAATAGATAACTGCTATTGATAGATTGTCTAGCAACAGGATGTAAAATATCCCGATCCATTGTCCTAAACCCATTCCAGCCCCTGCTCCTTGACATGCGCAGATGAATGATGCCTCTTCCAGTAATGAACAAAAGGTAACCTGATGTCCACATTTTCTTTTCACTTGACCAAGATTTCTTGTTTCACAAGCAGGGACAGTCTTAGCCGTGGTGTCAAACTCATTTGTTATGAGGGCCAGTTCTGACATAAATGAGATCTTGTCGGGCCGGGCCATGTTGGGCCGGGCCATGTGTGTACCTATTTAAGATTCTCTCTCTCGGCTTGGCTTCGCGAACGAAGATTTAAGAAGGGTGCAATAGTCCACGTCTGCTGCAGGCTCGCTGGTGGCTGGCAAGACCAATGCGGGACAGGCAGGTCCGGCCACAGTGGCTGCAGGGAAAAGTCTGATTTAGGGTTGGTGCTGTAGCAGTGCGATTCTTCCTCAATCTCCTTTTGTCCTCAAGACCAGCTATGCGTGCGTTCTCAAAGGAAGAGACAGCCTGGTGGATGGTGTGTCTCCATGCTTTGCGATCTGAGGCTAGGTCAGACCACTGGCGATGGTTGATGCGACAGGTGCCAAGGGATTTCTTCAAGGAGTCCTTGTACCTCTTCTTTGGTGCCCCGAATCGTGGGTTTTATACCGTCATCACCTGCGACTCCTCGAGCGCTTTCATCAGCGCTGCCTTCGCACCATCCTCAACATCCACTGGAGTGACTTTGTGACCAACACTGAAGTCCTCAAGCGGGCGGAGGTTACAAGCATCGAGGCACTGCTGTTGAAGACGCAGCTGCGCTGGGCAGGGCATATTTCTAGGATGGAAAACCACCGCCTTCCCAAGATTGCCCTGTATGGCGAACTCTCCACCGGCCATCGAAAAATTTAAGATTAAGTAGCAGAGATATAAACTTTTTAAAGGACACAAACGTGATTAGATTTTTTTTTTTTTAAAAAAAACAACCTTGAAATTAAACATGCTTAAAACATTAGCACCTGTTGGTCTTAAAGGTGCTTTCTTTGTATTTCTCCAAGGGATCCAAGGAACTGGGCAAAGAAAGCTCTGGCTCTTTCCCTCCCTCCCCAGGGGACCAGGAGGGGGAGGAGCCTCAACCAATGGAGGAAATTGAGGCTTTACTCTGCAGCTCCTGTGTGATTGAGCAAGCCTTGCAAAGCAAGCAGAGATGCAAAAGGAAGCAAGAGAAGGGCAGAAGGAAGCAGACAAGAGCCAATTGCTCGGGGGCCTGATAGGAGCCCTCCGGGGGCCTGATTCGACCCCCGAGCCGCATGTTTGACACCCGTGATCGTAGCCAATGGTCCACAGGGACAGCTGCCCTGGGCCTCACACTTTATGGGTGGGTGGGTGGTCCTATTGAATTAAATGCCTTGAAAGCAAAGAAGCTTTACATAGTATCCCTGATCCTCCATGTTTCCAAGTTAAGGGGAAAGTGCTGTCCAAACCAATAACAAACCTGATCAATAACAAACCTGAGGAGAGCCAGTTTGGTGTAGTGGTTAAGTGTGTCGACTCTTATCTGGGAGAACCGGGTTTGATTCCCCACTCCTCCACTTGCACCTGCTGAGATGGCCTTGGGTCAGCCATAGCTCTGGCAGAGGTTGTCCTTGAAAGGGCAGCTGCTGGGAGAGCCCTCTCCAGCCCCACCCACCTCACAGGGTGTCTGTTGTGGGGGAGGAAAGTAAAGGAGATTGTGAGCCGCTCTGAGACTCTTCGGAGTGGAGGGCGGGATATAAATCCAATATCTTCATCTACCTCACAGGGTGTCTGTTGTGGGGGAGGAAGGGAAAGGAGATTGTGAGTCGCTCTGAGACTCTTCAGAGTGGAGGGCGGGATATAAATCCAATGTCTTCATCTACCTCACAGGGTGTCTGTTGTGGGGGAGGGAGGTAAAGGAGATTGTGAGCTGCTCTGAGACTCTTCAGAGTGGAGGGCGGGATATAAATCCAATATCTTCATCTACCTCACAGGGTGTCTGTTGTGGAGGAGGAAGGGAAAGGAGATAGTGAGCCGCTCTGAGACTCTTCGGAGTGGAGGGCGGGATATAAATCCAATATCTTCATCTACCTCACAGGGTGTCTGTTGTGGGGGAGGAAGGGAAAGGAGATTGTGAGCCGCTCTGAGACTCTTCAGAGTGGAGGGCGGGATATAAATCCAATGTCTTCATCTACCTCACAGGGTGTCTGTTGTGGGGGAGGGAGGTAAAGGAGATTGTGAGCTGCTCTGAGACTCTTCAGAGTGGAGGGCGGGATATAAATCCAATATCTTCATCTACCTCACAGGGTGTCTGTTGTGGAGGAGGAAGGGAAAGGAGATAGTGAGCCGCTCTGAGACTCTTCGGAGTGGAGGGCGGGATATAAATCCAATATATCTTCTTCTGATCAGACCTCAATGACAAGAGAAATAAATTTTACTTACAAAAAATAGAAGCACAACTTCCAGGACATGCTCATGGAGGTCCAGTTAATTGATTACGAACAGATTAACTTCCAAAGAGGTTAACTCGCTACAGCTCCAGGCACAGGTAAGAGAGGGAAGAAGAGACGTACTATATAAGATAAAACAGAAGGCAAGCAAGAACCAAAGACAGCTCAACATCGAACAGATGAGAGGGTGGGGCCAACCGCCAAGAGTCCCTGAGTGTAAAGGAGGTATCCCCAGGGCTTTTTTTTTTTTGTAGCAGCACCTCCTTTGCATATTAGGCCACACACCCCTGCTGTAGCCAATCCTTCAAGAGCTTAAAAGGTAAAGGTAGTCCCCTGAGCAAGCACCAGTCGCTTTCGACTCTGGGATGACATTGCTTTCACAACGTTTTCACGGCAGACTTTTTTACGGGGTGGTTTGCCATTGCCTCCCCCAGTCATCTACATTTTCACATAAGAACATAAGAGAAGCCATGTTGGATCAGGCCGATGGCCCATCCAGTCCAACACTCTGTGTCACACAGTGGCCAAATATACACACTGTGGCTAATAGCCACTGATGGACCTCTGCTCCATATTTTTATCTAACCCCCTCTTAAGGCTGGCTATGCTTGTAGCCGCCACGACCTCCTGTGGCAGGGAATTCCACATGTTAATCACCCTTTGGGTGAAGAAGTACTTCCTTCTATCTGTTTTAACCTGACTGCTCAGCAATTTCATTGAATGCCCACGAGTTCCTTGTATTTTGAAAAAGGGAGAAAAGTACTTCTTTCTCTACTTTCCCCATCCCATGCGTAATCTGGTAAACCTCTATCATGTCACCCCGCAGTCGACATTTCTCCAAGCTACAGAGCCCCAAGCGTTTTAACCTTTCTTCATAGGGAAAGTGTTCCAAACCTTTAATCATTCTCGTTGGCCTTTAATGATTCTAGTTGCACTCCCCTCCCTCCCCCAGCAAGCTGGGTACTCCTTTTACCAACTTCAGAAGGATGGAAGGCTGAGTCTAGCTGGAGCCGTCTACCTGAACCAGCTTCCGCTGGGATCGAACTCAGGTCATGAGCAGAGGGCTCCGAATGCAGTATTGCAGCTTTACCACTCTGCGCCACGGGGCTCTTTCCAAGAGCTTCCAGGGCTCTTCGTACAGGGCCTACCGTAAGCTCCAGGAGGACAGGCTAAATCAGGGGCGTGTGGCCTAATATGCAAAGGAGTTCCTGCTACAAAGAAAGCCCTGGCTGCCACCATCTCCAATGGCAGTGAATTCCATGTGTTAATCGCTCCTTTTAACTGGAGATGCTGGGCTTGATCCGGGGACTTCTGCCTTCAAAGTGGACGCTCTACCACTGTCCCGTGCCCATACTTCTGCATTCATCTGGTGGTCCTGTCGGTGTCAGAGTTCAAGAGATACCTAGTAGTGAATTCTCCCCACCGCTCCCCTCAAAGTCTATCCTACTTGAGCAAGAGGCCCCAAAGCGTTCGGGCAGAATGGCAGGCCAAGCTTCCCTTTGATTTGTGCGGGCCTGTTTGATGTCGGATGAGCCGCCCTCTTTAATTAAGCTCATTAAAGCAGACAAATATGAGACGAATTGGAGAATAGAAGAATGTAAATGGAGAACAAGTTGCGCACAAGGGGATTATTTTCATTCCAAATTAACTATTTTAAGGTAGTTGGGACTTTTCATGGCGGCAAACAAAGAAAGCCTTTGGATTTCAAAGGCTTTTAGAAATGGCTTTGAAGCTGCGATGGGCACCATTAGATCTCATTATCTATTTGCATGGAATTACACGATGCTGGGAACACCAAGGTTTGAAGCTGGGGCTTTGCGAATTGGGAATTGACCCCAGGGAGTGAACAACTGTTATCTATCCCTTTTTTTTATCTTGCCCTTCCTTTGAGATGATCACTACCCCATCTGTGGTTCTTCCTGCACTATTTTCTCCTCACAAATACTCCCATGAAATAGTTCAGGATGAAGGAGTGAAACAGCCCTAAAGTCACATGGAAGTTTCAGACAATACTCCCTGTAAGCCAGGGGTGGCCAAGTTTACTTAAGAAGAAAAATTGCAGATTTATACCTCGCCCTTCTCTCTGAATCAGAGACTCGGAGCGGCTTACAATCTCCTATATCTTCTCCCCCCCACAACAGACACCCTGTGAGGTGGGTGGGGCTGAGAGGGCTCTCACAGCAGCTGCCCTTTCAAGGACAACTCCTGCCAGAGCTATGGCTGACCCAAGGCCATTCCAGCAGCTGCAAGTGGAGGAGTGGGGAATCAAACCCGGTTCTTGCAGATAGAAGTCCGCACACTTGGCCAATATGTGTGTGTGTGTATATATATATATATGTATGTATGTATGTATACACACACACACACACATATATATACATATACATACACACACACACACACACACATATATATACACACACACACACACACACACACACACTGTGCCTAATAGCCACTGATGGACCTCTGCTCCATATCTTTATCCAATCCCCTCTTAAAGCTGGCTATGCTTGTAGCCGCCACCATCTCCTGTGGCAGTGAATTCCACATGTTAATCACCCTTTGGGTGAAGAAGGACTTCCTTTTATCCGTTTTAACCCGACTGCTCAGCAATTTCATTGAATGCCCACGAGTTCTTGTATTGTGAGAAAGGGAGAAAAGCGCTTCTTTCTCTACTTTCTCCATCCCATGCATTATCTTGTCAACCTCTATCATGTCACCCTGCAGTCGACGTTTCTCCAAGCTAAAGAGCCCCAAGCGTTTCAACCTTTCTTCATAGGGAAAGTGTTCCAAAACTTTAATCATTCTAGTTGCCCTTTTCTGCACTTTTCCCAATGCTATAATATCCTTTTTGAGGCGCCCTTTTCTGCACTTTTTCCAATGCTATAATATCCTTTTTGAGGCGCCCTTTTCTGCACTTTTCCCAATGCTATAATATCCTTTTTGAGGCGCCCTTTTCTGCACTTTTTCCAATGCTATAATATCCTTTTTGAGGCACCCTTTTCTGCACTTTTTCCAATGCTATAATATCCTTTTTGAGGCGCCCTTTTCTGCACTTTTTCCAATGCTATAATATCCTTTTTGAGGCGCCCTTTTCTGCACTTTTCCCAATGCTATAATATCCTTTTTGAGGCGCCCTTTTCTGCACTTTTCCCAATGCTATAATATCCTTTTTTGAGCACTGCAAGCGGAGGAGCGGGGAATCAAACCCGGTTCTCCCAGATAAGAGTCCGTACACTACACCAAACCAGCTCTCACCCTGCTGTCATCCCCCCCCCTTCCTACCCATCGCCTTGCAAATGACACTGTCAATTAGCCGCTTCCGCAGAGGTATGGTGTGACCTCCTAGGAACCGTATTCACATCACCTGAGAGGTGGAAGCCACCCTGACAAGTGACAGATCCAAATCATTTCCCCCTTTCGTGATGACCAACGGAAATGTCATTTCTTCGGAACTACTCTGACATAATTAAAGCCATAAAGGGGGGAGGGGTTGCCAGCATTCCCGCCATGTTAGAGACGTGTACAGGCTTTATGAAAGAAATGATTTTTTTTTTCCCGGAGTGTGAAAAGCTGTATGCCTTGCGAAGCTTCCCTGCTCTAGACAAAGCCACCTGGTCAGGAGCAATAAGGAAGATCCTATTCCATTAAGGTTAAAGGGCGTTAGAGGGGAGGGATTGCTGTTTCCTTCTTTGTAATTAAGAAAAGACAATAACACCCATCACTCACTTTTGTTTTATTTGATTTCACGCCTCGCTAGGACTGCCCAGCTTCCGACCTGAAAGCTTAATGCAGAGTGAAAGATATGGATTATGGTTCAAGCTGAAAAAAAAATTGGGTGGGGTGGAGGGATTTGTTTTGCAAAAGGAGCACGGAAACACACATAGGAACCTGAATCCGAGAGCCGTTCAACTTCCGTCCCACTCCTTTCCCAGCAGGGGAAAGGCACACAGCCTCTATGACCTGTTGCTGCCCCCCAGAGGAACTGGCTGGCCACTGTGTGGGACAGGATACTGGACTAGATGGACCACTGGTCCAATCCAGCAGGGCTCTTCTGATGTTCTTATAAGGGGAAAGCCTTGGCCTCTATGTCCTGTTGTTGGCCCTCCAGAGGAACTGGTTGGCCACTGTGTGACAGGATGCTGGTATAGATGGACCACTGGTCTGATCCAGTTGGGCTCTTCTTATGTTCTTATTAGGAAAAGGACTTGCCTCTATGGTCTGCTGTTGGCCCTTCAGAGGAGTTGGTTGGCCACTGTGTGGGACAGGATGCTGGACTAGATCGACCCTCACTGGTCTCATCCAGCAGAGCTCTTCTGCTGTTTTTATCAGGAGAAGGCCTTACCTCTGTGCTCTGCTGTTGGCCCTCCAGAGGAACTGGTTGGCCATTGGGTGGGACAGGATGCTGGACTAGATGGACTACTGGTCTGATCCAGCAGAACTCTTCTGCTGTTCTTATCAGAAGAAGGCCTTGCCTCTATGCTCTGCTGTTGGCCCTCCAGAAGAACTGGTTGGTGCCTGTGTGAGACAGGAGGCTGGACTAGATGGACAATTTGCTCTGATGCATCAGGGCTCTTCTTACACCATATGAGCTTGATGGCAGAGTGGGGAGCTATGGCCAGTGATATAAATGGGAAGTTGTTTGTTTATATATCTACTTACTCATTTCAGTCTTTATCCCACTCAATTAGGGCTCCGGGTAGTTAACGAAATAAAGAGAAACCACAAATATAAGCATTTTGCAAAACCATTTAACACTGGCCCTCTGGCGTGGCAATAAAAAAAAGCCAGTAATAGACCCAGTAAGATTGCCTTAGTGCCTGGAGGAATAATGGTTAACCTGTTGCATCATCCATCACCAGTGGTCTGACCTAGCCTCAGATCGCAAAGCATGGAGGCACACCATCCACCAGGCTGTCTCTTCCTTTGAGAACGCACGCATAGCTGGTCTTGAGGACAAAAGGAGATTGAGGAAGAATCGTACTGCTACAGCACCAACCCCAAATCAGACTTTTCCCTGCAGCCACTGTGGCCGGACCTGCCTGTCCCGCATTGGTCTTGTCAGCCACCAGTGAGCCTGCAGCAGACGTGGACTACTGCACCCTTCTTAAATCTTCATTCGCGAAGTCAAGCCGAGAGAGAGGAGGAATAATTCTGTCTTACAGGCCTTGTGGGATCTAGACAGGATTGGACTGACTAATAATAATAATAATAATAATAATAATAATAATAATAATAATAAATTTTATTTCTATCCCGCCCTCCCCACCTTAGCGGGCTCAGGGCGGCTAACAGCGTATTACAAAACATACAGTGATATTATAAAAACATTTAAATCCAACAATATAAAACATCAACAATGAAACTACTAACATTAAAAACCAGTTCAATGATACACAGTGTCGTCATGTCGTCATTCCTGCCTAGCAACTGTTGGAAGATTTCTGGGCAGGAACCTGTTAGGGTCATGATGCTACATCACTTCCGGTGAAAACCTGGAAGTGACATAGGGTAATTCTAGGACTCACAGGAAATGCTATGGTTCTATGGAATGCTGCTGGGTCCCGCCCCCCTCCCCACACACAGGGAGTGGAAAAAAGGCAACAGTAAAGTAAGTAAAGTAAAATTTTATTTATATCCCGCCCTCCCCTGCCAAAGCAGGCTCAGGGCGGCTAACAACAAAGGGATAACAGTACATTAATAAAACATTACATTTAAAACCACTTAATACATTAGTTAAAACAATTACTAATTTAATAACATTACACTAAGTCTAACAATTGGTATTGACGGCGAATGTTTCTTATTATGCACTTTAGTTCAGCTGTTCATGAATGCCAGTTTAAAGAGGGCGGTCTTGCAGGCCCTGCAGAAGTGATCAAGGTTCCGGAGGGCCCGCACCTCCTCTGGGAGCTGATTCCAAAGATACGGGGCCGCGGAGGAAAAGGCCCGTGTGCGGGTATTCTGAAGTTTAATTTCTTTTGGCCCAGGGGTAGTCAATCTGTTTTTTTCCTATCGACCTCAGTGCTCTCTGGGGCTCGTACGGGGAGAGACGGTCCCTCAGGTAGGTCGGTCCTCGGAACCAGGAACCAAGGCCAGGGGATTCCCTATCAAGGGCTTTCCCCCCAACTGGTTGAGAGTACCTATGTGACTAATGCAGGAAGCTTAATTTCTTCCTCAGTCGACTTTGTTTGTTTGCCTTCGCTGATGTCAACAGCTTGCAAGAACCATAATATTGTGATATCGCCCTGTTCAGTATATGCTTCCTGATTACCTTTAATTGTTCATGTTCAGCAGAAGACACAGTAATGAGCAGAGCGGTGGGGAGAAGACAGGCACCAAGGCAGTAGCAAAGAGGAAATCAATGCAAAGAGGAAAGGGGATCCCTAGAAATGTTGAGTAATATTGACAAAACAAGAGATTTCCCGAGTCCTTGGTGTGCTGCCATATGTGGCTGGATGGCAAGGAAGTCAGCAGATCTCCTGCCCCTAGCAGGCTGTGCCTGCCCCCACTCCACTGGCCAGGGGGAGAAAAAAAATCACCATCTGCTACAGCATGATGTCACTTCCAGGGGAAAAAAAGGAAGTGATATCATGCCATTCTAGGGATTGCCAGAAACCGTATGGTAGAAGCACAAAGTTTTGAGTGATTCCTAGAGAAGACTGATGTCACTTCCAGGTATTCCCACTACTGATGGCTTTCCCCCAATGCCTCCACCTCACCCAGTCTCGCTACTGGTTAGTAGCATGCACCGATGTCTCACATGGTATGCAGGCGGGTGTTATCTGCTGCTGCTGTTGCTTCTTGCGTTTATTGAGAGAACGAGTTCACAATCTTTTGCTGCTGCTTCGGAGGTTAGGAAGGGAGTTTTTGCAATTCTCGACAAACACCTGCTACTTTCTGTGGAATTAGCAGCTTGCTTATCAAAATGTCTTCTGAACGTTTTGATTGGCTTGGGTTGAAGTTAGAAGCAAGGCCTGTCTAGCCTGCAGGTGGGGGGGGGTTGAGCAGGAACTCCTTTGCATATTAGGCCACACCCCTCTGATGTAGCCAATCCTCCCAAGAGCTGAAAGTAGGCCCTGTAAGAAGAGCCTTGTAAGTTCTTGGAGGATTGGCTACCTCAGGGCTGTGTGGCCTAATATGCAAAGGAGGTCCTGCTGCAAAAAAAAGTCCTGCTAACCAGTATTTGAGCAGGTTCAAATTGCCAAGGTTACCAGGTCTCTTTGTTGTTCTGGTGTGGGGATTTGAACGGCATTCCAGGAGTCGCCGGGGATGTAGCACAATACGACACTCAGTTTTGGAGGCAAAACTCTATGGTCAAATTCGCTCAAACAATAGGCAATTATATGTAGTTTTACGACTGGCAGCTGATGGCGTGGATCCTAGCGTTTGATCTAAGCTGATAATCCTGTGATTATGATATTGTTTTGTTTGGATGTGGTTTATTTAATGTTGTTGTAAAGTTTTTAATGTTGTAAGCCGCCCTGAGTCCGCTCGTGGGATAGGGCAGGGTATAAACTGAAAAATTAAATTAAATTAAATTAAATTAAATTAGAGCAGTTCCTCGCTGAAACAATAGATAGTAAGAGTGGTTCCTCAGTGGAACAAGCTTAAGAACATAGGAACATAAGAGAAGCCATGTTGGATCAGGCCAATGGCCCATCCAGTCCAACGCTCTGTGTCACACAGTGGCCAATATATGTGTTGTGTATACACACACACAGAGAGAGACATATGTTTATACTGTGGCTAATAGCCACTGATGGACCTCTGCTCCATATTTTTATCCAGTCCCCTCTTAAAGCTGGCTATGCTTGTAGCCGCCGCCACCTCCTGTGGCAGTGAATTCCACATGTTAATCACCCTTTGGGTGAAGAAGTATTTATCCGTTTTAACCTGACTGCTCAAGCAATTTCATTGAATGCCCACGAGTTCTTGTATTGTGAGAAAGGGAGAAAAGGACTTCCTTGAGAGGTGGCGGGCATGCCTTCCATGGAGATTTTTAAACAGAGGCTGGATGGCCATCTGACAGCAATGCTGATCCTGTGAACTTAAGGGGAAGTACTTGTGAATTTCCTGCATTGTGCAGGGGGTTGGACTAGATGACCCTAGGAGTCCCTTCTATTCTTCTTCTTGTTAGTAGCCATCGATAGCCTTATCCTCCATGAATCTAACTAATTCCACTTTAAAGCTCTTAACTCCTGTGGTCATCATTGAACATATGAACATATGAAGCTGCCTTATACTGAATCAGACCTTTGGTCCATCAAAGTCAGTCTTGTCTTCTCAGACTGGCAGCTGCTCTCCAGGGTCTCAAGCTGAGGTTTTTCACACCTATTTGCCTGGACCCTTTTTTGGAGATGCCAGGGATTGAACCTGGGACCTTCTGCTTCCCAAGCAGATGCTCTACCACTGAGCCACCGTCCTTCCCCATTGCATCCTATGGCAGCGAATTCCACATATGAATCACTCTCTGTGTAAAGTAGTATTTTTTTTCTTTTGTCCGTCCTACTGCCCTTCGGCCTCATATCAGCAAAACCCTTCAGACTTGACTGGCTTTTCCTTCTTTTTAGCACATTCATTTGGAACCAAAGTCCTGGGCTTTATATAATTGGAATCTAATTTTTAATGGGAAATAATATTAGCGAAGTTTATGTTTCTTCTAATTGGGTTTGAGAGGCACAGCTGTCACCTCCGTTTTGTCAAAGAGCTAAACTTGGTAATATTGGCAAGATCTCTTTTAATCAATTTGCATTGGAAACGGGTGCCCTAATGTACCAGCCTTCACCCTTTCATTATTAAGCAAATTGCACATTTATTAATTCCATCTGGGTTGAGTCTCAAGGCCCATTCAATTGCAGCACTTATATTTTTTCACGTTAAAAAAAAAATCATGTTGAGTTTTTTTTTTTTTTTAAGGAAGACACTCCAAATAGTCTGTTATTCAAGAGATCTTTGTTTCCTTCGGTGCATTAGCCCGAATATCAGAAACATAAATGGAAAGGTAAAATGAAACAAATGTTGTAAAAGTAAAGCATTAACATTTGGGTAAATCTTCCAAGGTTGTAAAGAGAACTGAAAGATCGCTAGAGCAAACAGAGAAAGTTTAATGCTAACCTTGTTGGTATATACTGTTATATTCCTGGTCTAAATATCTCACAAACAGCTTCACCAGGGCATTGATTCTCAAACACTTCTACCCCTAAAACATTTAACACCTTAGAAATGCAATACAAGAACTCATGGACATTCAATGAAATTGCTGAGCAGTCGGGTTAGAACTGATAAAAGGATTTCATCACCCAAAGGGTGATGAACACATGGAATTAATTGCCGCAGGAGGTGGTGGCGGCTACAAGCATAGACAGCTTCATGAGAGGATTGGATAAGCATATGGAGCAGAGGTCCATCAGTGGCTATTAGCCAAAGGGTATTGTTGGAACTCTCTATCTGGGGCAGTGATGCTCTGTACTCTTGGTGCTTGGGAGGGCACAGTGGGCAACTTCTAGTGTCCTGGCCGCACTGATGGACCTTCTGATGGCACCTGGGTTTTTTGGCCACTGTGTGACACAGAGTATTGGACTGGATGGGCCATTGGCCTGATCCAACATGGCTTCTCTTATGTTCTTATGTGACACAGAGTGTTGGACTGGATGGGCCATTGGCCTGATCCCACATGGCTTCTCTTATGTTCTTATGTGACACAGAGTGTTGGACTGGATGGGCCATTGGCCTGATTCAACATAGCTTCTCTTATGTTCTTACGTGACACAGAGTATTGGACTGGATGGGCCATTGGCCTGATCCAACATGGCTTCTCTTATGTTCTTATGTGACACAGAGTATTGGACTGGATGGGCCATTGGCCTGATTCAACATAGCTTCTCTTATGTTCTTACGTGACACAGAGTATTGAACTGGATGGGCCATTGGCCTGATCCAACATGACTTCTCTTATGTTCTTACGTGACACAGAGTGTTGGACTGGATGGGCCATTGGCCTGATCCAACATGCCTTCTCTTATGTTCTTATGTGACACAGAGTGATGGACTGGATGGGCCACTGGTCTGATCCAACATGGCTTCTCTTATGTTCTTACGTGACACAGAGTGTTGGACTGGATGGGCCATTGGCCTGATCCAACATGGCTTCTCTTATGTTCTTATGTGACACAGAGTGATGGACTGGATGGGCCACTGGTCTGATCCAACATGGCTTCTCTTATGTTCTTATGTGACACAGAGTGTTGGACTGGATGGGACATTGGCCTGATTCAACATAGCTTCTCTCATGTTCTTTTGGAGATAGGGCTTCTAGTGTCCTGGCCCCACCGATGGACCTCCTGATGGCACTTGCTTTTTTTTTGCCACTGTGTGATCCAGAGTGTTGGACTGACCTGATCCAACATGGCGTCTCTTATGTTCTTATGAAATCAACAAGACTTGCAAGGTGCTACCGGATTCAAACCTACCTCTTCTATTGCAGGTCATTGCGGCTACCCTTTTGAAATTCACTTCAAGGAATTTCAGGGCAAGGAAGAACATAAGAACGTAGGAAGAACACTGCTGAATCATACCAATAATCCACTTACACCAGCATCCCGTTTCACATAGTGGCTAACCAGTTCTTCTAGACCAGGGGTCCTCAAACCTTTTTAAATAGGGGGCCAGTTCACTGTCCCTCAGACTGTTGGAGGGCCGGACTGCCGTTACTGTACAAGGCCGCGGGCCGTCATTTCTCCGTCTTCTGCATCTCTTTCCCTTCCCCACACCACACACCCCGGCCTGGGAACTCACCTCACCTCGGTATCACCTCACACTCTGTCTCCGCCGCCTCAGCCCAGTGCCGGAAGTGTGCGTTGCTAACGCGAGTTTAGGTCAAAACGTCACTTCCGGTCTGATTTTGCCATAACCCGATGGGCCGCATAAACGTCCTCAGCGGGCCGCATCTGGCCCGCGGGCCGTAGTTTGAGGACCCCTGTTCTAGACAGTCAACAACAGGGCAGAGGAGCTGAGGCCTTCATAAGAACGTCAGAAGAGCCCTGCTGAATCAGTGGCCCATCTATTCCAGCACCTTGCCTCACACAGTGGCCAAGCAGTTCATCTGGACAGCCAGCGACAAGGCATAGATGGCAAGGTTTTCCTCTGACGTTGCCTCCTGGCTCTGGGACTCAGAAGTTCCCCTCCGTTACCATGGCTAGTATCACTGAAAGGCCTATCCTCCATGAATCTAATCTTTTAAGGCTTGTTTATTCCTCTGGCAATCACGACATCCTCTGGCAGCAAATTCCACATATTGATCTCTCTCTGTGTCAAGCGGTATTTCCTTTCGTCCTTCCGGAATCTAGACCCCATCGATTTCATTGGATGCCCTCCAGTTCCAGTATTTTGGAAGAGGAAGAAGAAAAAAATCCTCTTTGTAAAGTCTCTCCAACCCATTGCGTAATTTTATAAATCGCTATCATGCCCCCCCCCCCCACCCAGTCATCTCTTTTTATAAACTGAAAAATCTCAGATTCTTCACCCTTCACTCATGGGGGAAGGTGCTACAACCCCCTAATCAAAATACTGGAGGGAAATGTCAAACAAATGTAAAGTCTCCCTTTTTGACACTGTCAAAAATGTTCTTTGAAAAGTCATGACTCTGTTGCTGTAAAATGGTGTGGTTATTAAGAACATAAGAGAAACCATGTTGGATCAGGACCAATGGCCCATCCAGTCCAACATTCTGTGTCACACAGTGGCCAAAAAAACCCAGGTGCCATCAGGACGTCCAACAGTGGGACCAGGACACTAAAATACCTCACACTATTGCCCCTCCCAGGCACCAAGAGTACAGAGCATCACTTGCCCCAGACAGAGAGCTCCAACAATACATTGTGGCTAATAGCCACTGAGGGACCTCTGCTCCATATGTTTAGCCAATCTCCTCTTGTTCTTATCCGTATCTTAAGTGACATCAAGTTTCTTCTATCTTATCATGACCCTATGAATGAATGACCTTCAAAACATTCCCTCATATCTTGCAGAACGAGGGTGTAGCTTCCTAAGAACATAAGAACATAAGAGAAGCCATGCTGGATCAGGCCAACGGCCCATCAAGTCCAACACTCTGTGTCACACAGTGGCAAAAAAAATTATATACACACATACACTGTGGCTAATAGCCACTGATGGACCTGTGCTCCATATTTTTATCTGAACCCCTCTTGAAGGTGGCTATACCTGTGGCCGCCACCACCTCCTGTGGCAGTGAATTCCACATGTTAATCACCCTTTGGGTGAAGAAGTACTTCCTTTTATACGTTTTAACCTTTCTGCTCAGCAATTTCATCGAATGCCCACGAGTTCTTGTATTGTGAGAAAGGGAGAAAAGTACTTCTTTCTCTACTTTCTCCATCCCATGCATTATCTTGTAAACCTCTATCATGTCACCCCGCAGTCGACGTTTCTCCAAGCTAAAGAGTCCCAAGCGTTTCAACCTTTCTTCATAGGGAAAGTGCTCCAGCCCTTTAATCATTCTAGTTGCCCTTCTCTGGACTTTCTCCAATGCTATAATATCCTTTTTGAGGTGCGGCGACCAGAACTGCACACAGTACTCCAAATGAGACCGCACCATCGATTTATACAGTGGCATTATGATACTGGCTGATTTGTTTTCAATTCCCTTCCTAATAATTCCCAGCATGGCGTTGGCCTTTTTTATTGCAGACGCACACTGTCTTGACATTTTCAGTGAGTTATCTACCACGACCCCAAGATCTCTCTCTTGGTCAGTCTCTTCCAGTTCACACCCCATCAACTTGTATTTGTAGCTGGGATTCTTGGCCCCAATGTGCATTACTTTGCACTTGGCCACATTGAACCACATCTGCCATGTTGACGCCCACTCACCCAGCCTCAACAGATCCCTTTGGAGTTCCTCACAATCCTCTCTGGTTCTCACCACCCTGAACAATTTAGTGTCATCCGCAAACTTGGCCACTTCACTGCTCACTCCCAACTCTAAATCATTTATGAACAAGTTAAAGAGCATGGGACCCAGTACCGAGCCCTGCGGCACCCCACTGCTTACCGTCCTCCACTGCGAAGACTGCCCATTTATACTGACTCTCTGCTTCCTATTACTAAGCCAGTTTTTGATCCACAAGAGGACCTGTCCTTTTACTCCATGACTCTCAAGTTTTCTAAGGAGCCTTTGATGAGGAACTTTATCAAAAGCTTTCTGGAAGTCAAGGTAAACAACATCTATCGGGTCGCCTTTGTCCACATGTTTGTTCACCCCCTCAAAGAAATGTAACAGGTTAGTGAGGCAAGATCTTCCCTTGCAGAACCCATGCTGAGTCTTCCTCAATAACCCATGTTCATCAATGTGCCTACTCATTCTGTCCTTGATAATGGTTTCTACCAACTTTCCCGGTATTGAATTCAGACTGACTGGCCTGTAATTTCCCGGATCTCCTCCATCTTCCTAGATGTCAATCCAGATCCTCTTGGGTCTTCCCAAGGTGTCTGAGAGGTGATATGATCACCATCTTCAAGTACTTGAAGGGCTGTCATATTGAGGATGGTGTGGAATTGTTTTCTGTGGCCCCGGAAGGTAGGACCAGAACCAACGGGTTGAAATTAAATCAGAATAGTTTTCTGGCTCAACATGAGGAAGAACTTCCTGACAGAGTGATTCCTCAGTGAAACAGGCTTCCTCGGGAGGTGGTGGGCTCTCCTTCCTTGGAGGTTTTTAAACAGAGACTGGATGGCCATCTGATAGCAATGTGGATTCTGTAGATTTTGGGGGAGGTATTTGTGAATTTCCTGCATGGTGCAAGGAGTTGAACTAGATAACCCCGGAGATCCCTTCCAACTCTATGATTCTATATCGTGCAAACTGAGGGCTGTAGCTTCCTAGAGCGTGCCGATCCATCTCCTCTTGGGTCTTCCTCTTTTCCTGCTGCCTTCCAGTTTTCCTAGCATGATAGTCTTGTCCAGTTACTCTTGTCTTCTCATAATGTGACTAAGGTAGGCTTCGTTTAATAGTTTGAGCTCTAGGGAGAGTTCAGGCATGATCTGATCTAAAACCCACTGATTTGTCTTTTTGGCAGTCCACAGCATCAACAAAACTCTCCCGCAACACAGCATTTCAAAGAAATCCTGTCTGATTCTTTCATTCTCCAACTTTCACTTCCAGGTAGGGTTGCCAAGTCCAATTCAAGAAATATCTGGGGACTTTGGGGGTGGAGCCAGGAGACTTTGGGGGCGGAGCCAAGATCAAGGCTGTGGCAAGCATAATTGAACTCCAAGGGAGTTCTGGCCATCGCATTTAAAGGGACAGCACACCTTTTAGAATGCCTTCCTTCCATAGAAAAGAATGAAGGATAGGGGCACCTTCTTTTGGGGCTCATAGAATTGGACCAATCCTTTTGAAACTTGGGAGGTATTTTGGGGAGAGGCACTAGATGCTATACAGAAAATTTGGCACCTCTATCTCAAAAAACAGCCCCCCCCAGAGCCCCTGACACTCGTGGATCAATCTCCCATCATTCCCTATGGGAATCGTTCCTGGAGGTGCATAATGGCTGTGGGGGTGGAGCTTCCCCCGCTGGCCAGCTGGCTGGGGGAGGGGGGAAGCCTGTAAAACCAGGGGATCCCCCGCTGGGACCTGGGGATTGGGAAGCCTACTTCCAGGGCTTTTTTTCTTTTTTGTAGCAAGAACTCCTTTGCATATGAGGCCACACATCTCTGCTGTAGCCAATCAGAGCTTTTTTGCAGCAGGAACTCCTTTACATATTAGGCTATACCCCCCTGATGTAGCCAATCATTTGAGAGCTTACAGGGATCTTCGTACAGGGCCTGCTGTAATCTCCAGGAGGATGGCTGCATCAGGGGTGTGTGGCCTAATAGGCAAAGGAGGTCCTGCTAGAATTCCTTACAGAGCTCTTCGTACAGGGCCTACTGTAAGCTCCAGGAGGATTGGCTACATCAGGGGGGTGTGGCCTGATATGCAAAGGAGGTCCTGCTAGAATTCCTTACAGGGCTCTTCATACAGGGCCTGCTGTAAGCTCCAGGAGGATTGGCTACATCAGGGGGGTGTGGCCTAATATGCAAAGGAGGTCCTGCTAGAATTCCTTACAGAGCTCTTCGTACAGGGCCTACTGTAAGCTCCAGGAGGATTGGCTACATCAGGGGTGTGTGGTCTAATATGCAAAGGAGCTCCTGCTACAAAAAAAAAAAAAAAGCCCTGTAGCCAATCCTCCAAGAGCTTACAGGGCTCTTAGTATGGGGCTTACTGTAAGCTCTTGTAGGATTGGCTACATCAGAGGTGTGTGGCTTAATATGCAAAGGAGTTCCTGCTACAAAAAGAAAAAGAAAAGCCCTGTCCATATTTAATTTGGGAATGCTATGGTATGAATTAACTTGATCTTGGTCACCAGGAACAGTTTTTGTAGCTCCTTCATTCAATTAGCCTCCATCACGATCTCATGGTGAGTTTCAGAAGAAACAATTCAGCAGTCTCTGTCCACAGACCCAAAATCCAAGCTTTAAAAGCAAGAACTCTTTTCTGAGTGGAATTCAATAAAGAAAGTCATCCTATATTCTCCCCACCCCTCCCTTTTCTCTTCCCTAATGTTCTGCCCATTTGGGATAGCAATGAAAGAGACACGGTCCAGAACTGGTAAATTACTTCCTCATTAAGCTATGAAAAGTAAAACCCAGTTCAAGTAATTCATGTTTTAATAGACATTTCTTCTTTCCCCTGCTAACCGGAGAAAAGGCACTAAGAGGATTTAAGAAACTGCGAATGAAATGGATTCTCACCCCCCCCCCCCTCCGCTCCACTCTCTGCAGAACAGATCTAAGTAACATCCAAATTCCTTCAAGTCATCTATTGGGGGCTCAGTGAACTCTCTTAACTTGCGCTAATTCTTTTTCACTTGTGCTTCAGGGACGTTACGTGGAAGGCATTCTTGTCTTCATCTAGTAATAATATTAAGCATAATACTCCCCAAATCAATATAGTGCTTATTAGATTAATCTTCATGTGCGCTCACTTGGCTTTATAGATTTTAATCAGGGGCGTATATATATGGATCTCTCGTGGGCTCAGGCGGAGGGGGAAACTGCACCAGCTAAGCGATAACATTAAAATGTGCATTTCCCAGGCTGAGAATATGAACTTTGTCGGTTCCTAATGCTCACACTGGGTGGGAAGGGGAGCATTATTGAGAGCCAGTTTGGTGTACCAGTGAAGAAGAAGAAGAGAAGGAGGAGAGGAGGTGGAGGAAGAAGAAGATGATATTAAATTTATACCCTGCGCTTCGCTCTGAATCTCAGAGCGGTTTACAATCTTCTTTACCTTCCTCCCTCACAACAGTTGCCCTGTGAAAGAGGTGGGGCTGAGAGAGCTCTCCCAGAAGCTGCCTTTTCAAGAACAACTCTGCAAGAGCTATGGCTGACCCAAGGTCATTCCAACAGCTGCAAGTGGAGGAGTGGGGAATCAAACCTGGTTCTCCCAGATAAGAGTCCACACACTTAACCATTACACCAAACTGGCACAGACTCTAATCTGGGGGAACCGGGTTTGATTCCCCTCTTCTCCACATGCACCTGCTGAGTGACCTTGGGTCAGTCATGGTTCTTGAAAGAGCTGCTCTCTTAAGAGCAGTTCTCAAAAGAGCTCTCTCAGCTCCACCTGCCTCGCAGGGGGTGTGTTGTAAAGAGAGGATGGGAAGGAGATGGCAACCTTCTCTGAGACTACAAGTGAAGGCAGTGTATAAATCCAATATCCTCCTCCTCATCATCTTTTTCTTTTTCTTTCTTCTTATGTTATTTTTGCATCATTTCTACCAGGCCTTTCTTCTCAATGGGGGCCCAAAATGGCTAACACCATTCTCCATCCCTCTATTTTACTCTCTCAACCACCCTTTGAAGTAGCTTCGGCTGGAAGTTTATTACTAGTCCACGGTCACCTAGAGCAGAGGTCCCCAACCCCTGGGCCGTGGACCGGTACCAGTCTGTGGCCTGTTACCAACCGGGCCGAGAGTCGCATAATAACAATAATAATAATAATAAAACATTTGATTTATATTCCACCCTCCACTCTGAATCTCAAAGCGGCTCACAATCTCCTATATCTTCCTCCCCACAACAGACACCCTGTGAGGTGGGTGGGGCTGAGAGGGCCCTCACAGCATCTGCCCTTTCAAGGACAACTCCTACAAGAGCTATGGGTGACCCAAGGCCATTCCAGCAGCTGCAAGTGGAGAAGTGGGGAATCAAACCCGGTTCCCACCACACTAAAATATAATGCACAATTTCCCCCAGTCCGAGGAAAAATTGCCTTCCACAAAACCGCTCCCTTGTGCCAAAAAGATTGAGGAACGCTGTCCTAAAGAGAAGGTAGAGAAAGAAGTACTTTTCCCCCTTTCTCACAATACAAGAACTCATGGGCATTCGATGAAATTGCTGAGCAGCCAGGTTAAAACGTATAAAAGGAAGTACTTCACCCAAAGAGTGATTAACATGTGGAATTCACTGCCACAGGAGGTGGTGGCGGCCACAAGCATAGCCACCTTCAACAGGGGTTTAGATAAAAACATGGAGCAGAGGTCCATCAGTGGCTATTAGCCACAGTGTGTGTGTATGTATAAAAATTTTTGCCACTGTGTGACACAGAGTGTTGGACTGGATGGGCCATTGGCCTGATCCAACATGGCTTCTCTAATGTTCTTATGAGCTTCATGGCAGAGTGGGAATTCAAATCTGGGTCTTCTGTATCCTATTTTAAATGCTAACCACTACCCACCACTCTCTCCCCAGGAACTGTGGAGGTAGAGGTTGCAGAGAGTTTGGAGGGAGGGAGGGAGGGAGGGAATCGCTCTCTATCCCCCTCTGTTTCTCTTCCCTCTGCCTCTCCTGTATGAACTCTTTACTGCTTTTCAGCATATTGTGATTCCTTTACAACGAGCGTCTGTGCAAATCCACCCATCCGAAAGCGGGGCTTCTACGCTCCCTGTCTTCTTGTACTTTGTCATAGCTTGGAGAGGCAGAAGGAGGCATTTATTGAAAGACCTCAGCTTCTAGAACCATATGCCAGCCACATTTTGTGACAATGTGGAATTTCTCTTCATACTGATTTCAGGTTACTGATAGTACAATCCTTCTGTCTAATCCCATTAATTTCAATAGGCTCAGGCAGGAATAATTCTCTACATGTTTCATAAGGAGATAATAGAAATTGGTTTTCGACAGCAGACCATGTCCCACTGTGATTTTTTTTTAGAAGAAGAAGATATTGGATTTATATCCCGCCCTCCACTCTGAAGAGTCTCAGAGCTGCTCACAATCTCCTTTACCTTCCTCCCCCACAACAGACACCCTGTGAGGTGGGTGGGGCTGGAGAGGGCTCTCACAGCAGCTGCCCTTTCAAGGACAACCTCTGCCAGAGCTATGGCTGACCCAAGGCCATTCCAGCAGGTGCAAGTGGAGGAGTGGGGAATCAAACCCAGTTCTCCCAGATAAGAGAGCTATGGTTGACCCAAGGCCATTCCAGCAGGTGCAAGTGGAGGAGTGGGGAATCAAACCCGGTTCTCCCAGATAAGAGTCCACACACTTAACCACTACACCAAACTGGCTCTTTTATCTATCCATCACATTTTTACCCCACATCCTTCCAAAGTTCAAAGTGGCATACAAGGCCATTCAGGAACATATGAACATATGAAGCTGCCTTATACTGAATCAGACCTTTGGTCCATCAAAGTCAGTATTGTCTTCTCAGACTGGCAATGGCTCTCCAGGGTCTCAAACTGAGGTTTTTCACACCTATTTGCCTGGACCCTTTTTTGGAGATGCCAGGGATTGAACCTGGGACCTTCTGCTTCCCAAGCAGATGCTCTACCACTGAGCCACCATCCCTCCCAAGTTTCATGCAAGCAAGGATTTGAATCCCCATCTCTGCTGTCTCAGTCCAGTCCTCAAAAAACTGCACCACCACGGCACACTGATCAGGTGAAGACCACAGAGACTAGGTCCTTCCTAGAGAACCACCTGGAAGTGACATCACAGTCATCAATCCTTCCCCCCGGAAGTGATGTCACAGTAGGGCTGCCAAGCTCCCCGTCTGGGAGGGGGTTCCCCTGCTCGGGAGGTTCCCAACCCACCAGCCCACATTGAGCTGGTGGGGGGAACCTCCTCTGACGTCGTCAGTGTGATGACATCACTCGGAAGTGACACCATCGCACAGGCAATGCCGTGCAGCAGCCACTCTAGGCATTTCCAGGAAAACTCTATGGTTTTCCCAGATGCTCTAGCCATTTGAGAGGGGAAAACTCTATGGTACCTATTGTACCGTAGAATTTTTCCTCCCAAATGGCTAGAGCATTCAGGAAAACCATAGAGTTTTCCTGGAAATGCCTAGAGCAGCCGCGAGCGACATCACTGGCTTGGTGACATCACTTTCGGGTGACATCATTGTGTCGTGCGCGTGCAAAAGTCCCCTGCCAGAAAACGCTGGGGACCTGGCAACCCTATGTCACAGTCTCCATGCAGTTCTAGCAATTGCCAAATATCTATGGTTAAGACCACAGAGATGGAGGGAATTCTTACAGCATCGCCTAGAAATGACATCACATCTCCCTGAAACTCAACTTTCAGCAGGCATCAGCTTTCAAATTTCCCAGTGTTTGCCAGCTTGGGTTCGATGACCTTGAAACTGCCCTCTTGGCTCTGTTGTGCAACTTCCATGAAGCCACAGGGAGGGCAAAGGTACCTCTTCTAACTTGCTGGGCTCACAAGAGCCAGTGTGCATCTGGGTAGCACTCCCACAGCGTGTGATACAACATCTTTGTGTCGTTCCCCAGCTCCAAGGACTGTGCAATGTATAGATCGAACCAAGGCCTGAACTCTCCCTAGAAGCTAAAATGACTATACCGAGGCTATTGTACTTTGGTTAGATCAGAAGACTCCCTGGAAAAGATGCTAATAAAAGCTGGGAACCACAGGAATAGAGGAAGACCCAGCATGAGATGGACTGACTCAATAAAGGAATCCACAGCCTTTAGCTTGCAAGACCTGAGCAAAGCCGTTAACAATAAGATGTTATAGAGGTCATTCATTCAGAGTGCTGCCGTAAGTTGGAAGCAACTTTTGACAGCGAATGGCACACAAAATCACAAACTCCCCGGGGTCTCGGGAGCAGAGCAACTTGTCACCAGAGGAAGAAGAAGAAGACTGCAGATTTATACCCCGCCCTTCTTTCTGAATCAGAGACTCAGAGCGGCTCACAATCTCCTTTATCTTCTTCCCCCACAACAGACTCCCCTGTGAGGTGGGTGGGGCTGAGAGGGCTCTCACAGCAGCTTAGGGTTGCCAATTCCCAGGTGGGGGCAGGGGATCCCCCGGTTTGGAGACCCTCCCCCCCGCTTCAGGGTCATCAGAAAACGGGGGGAGGGGAGGGAAATGTCTGCTGGGAACTCTGTTATTCCCTGTGGGGATTTATTCCCATAGAAAATCATGGAGAATCAATCTGCGGGTATCTGGGGCTCTGGAGGGGCTGTTGTTTGGGGTAGAGGCACCAAATTTTCAGTATAGCATCTAGTGCCTCTCCCCAAAATACCCCCCCCCCCAAGTTTCAAAAAGATTGGACCACGGGGTCCAATTCTATGAGCCTCAAAAGAAGGTGCCCCTATCCATTATTTCCTATGGAAGAAAGGAGTTGAAAAGGTGTGCCATCTCTTTAAATGTGATGGCCAGAACTCCCTTTGGAGTTCAATTATGCTTGTCACAGCCTTGATCTTGGCTCCACCCCTAATATCTCCTGGCTCCACCCCCAAAGTCCCCAAATATTTCTTGAATTGGACTTGGCAACCCTACAGCAGCTGCCCCTTCAAGGACAGAGTCTCAGAGTGGCCTACAATCTCCTTTCCCTTCTCCCCCCACAACAGACCCCCCCTGTGAGATGGGTGGGGCTGAGAGAGCTCTCCCAGAAGCTGCCCTTTCAAGGACAACCTCTGCCAGAGCTCTGGCTGACCCAAGGCCATTCCAGCAGCTGCAAGTGGAGGAGTGGGGAATCAAACCTGGTTCTCCCAGATAAGAGTACACACACTTAACCAATACACCAAACTGGCAACATGGGTTGAACATGGTGGGGGACAGATAATTTGCAACCCGCTTTTTTGCATACAGAAGGGCCTAGATTGAGTCGCCAATTGAAAGGACCAGGTAGTAGGTGATGTGAAAGACCTCAGACTGAGACTCTGGAGCGTTACTAGCAGCCTGAGTAGACAACACAGACCTAGATGGATGCATGGTTCAATTCAGTATAAGGGAGCTTTATGTATCCATGTAACTTATGGCGAACCCATAAAGTTTTCCAAGGCAAGAAACAAATAGAGGTGGTTTGCCATAGCTGCCTCTACATAGCAACATTGGACTTTTTTATTGGTGTCCCATCCAACTACTAACCAGAGCTGGTCATGCTTAGCTTCTGTGATCTGACAAGAACAGGCTAGCCTGGGATATCCAGATCAGGATTCCCTGTTCTAGTTAAGCTCCTTGTGCGTGCTCATAAGAACATAAGAGAAGCCATATTGGATCAGGCCAATGGCCCATCCAGTCCAACACACTGTGTCACACAGTGGCCAAAACCCAAGTGCCATCAGGAGGTCCACCAGCAAGGCCAGAACTCCAAAAGCCCTACTACTGTTGCCCCTCAAGCACCAAGAATACAGAGCATCACTGCCCCAGACATAAGAACATAAGAGAAGCCATGTTGGATCAGGCCAATGGCCCATCCAGTGCAACACGCTGTGTCACACAGTGGCCAAAACCCAAGTGCCATCAGGAGTTCCACCAGCAAGGCCAGTACTCCAGAAGCCCTACTACTGTTGCCCCTCAAGCACCAAGAATACAGAGCATCACTGCCCCAGACATAAGAACATAAGAAAAGCCATGCTGGATCAGGCCAATGGCCCATTCAGTCCAACACGCTGTGTCACACAGTGGCCAAAACCCAAGTGCCATCAGGAGGTCCACCAGAAAGGCCAGAACTCTAGAAGCACTACTACTTTAGCCCCTCAGGCACCAAGAATACAGAGCGTCGCTGCCCCAGACAGAGTGTTCCATCTCTTCTGAATATAATGAGGCCCAAACGTGATGTGAAGGAAGGATGTAGGGGAAGTCTGTTTCTGGAGGCTCTCCACAGCTCTCAGCAGCCTTGCCTATATACCCAAGGTGCTCACAGCCTTCTCTTTTCAGCCAGCGTCTCTGTCTCTTGTTCATATACCTTCTTGTTATTGTCTCATTTGTTCATGATAGTCTCATTTCCAGCAGGGTGCCCGGACGAGTGGAGTTTTGGAATCAATAACACTATAGCTGGCGACGGGGATGGAATTACAGAGCTTTCAATGGCCACAGCTTTGACGCCTCAGAAATGACACAGATGATATTTCTGAGAAGAACAGCGAGGGGAAGATCAAATCGTGGAGAGACGATCCACAAGGGAGACTATCGAAAATGTTCTCAGGTGCTAATTCAGCTGCACAGAACATGTTGACACTTTGAGCCATTTGGTAGGCATGTAGACAGATAGCAGTTTATTTAATTCATTTGTACCTCACGGCTCTCCCCAGTGTGGAGCCCAAGCTGCTTATGTTGTTCTTCTCTCCTCCATTTTAGCCTCACAAAAAGCCCGTGATGCAGGCAGTTCTTGAATTCAGCAGGAGCTCACAGGAGGGCAGCTCCTAAACCTTGCTGATGGCCCTCCTCCTCCTCTCCACCTACCTTGTCCATTGAATAGTAGATGCAGCTGCATAACAATCCCTGGATTAGGAGAGCGGGCAGCCAGCCAGCCACCAGGAGCTGTGCCACACTCCCAGCAGCCCTCATTAACCCTAGGAGAAAAGCTCACGCCATCCTTTCTCCACTGCTTATGTGATTTTGGGTGGCGGGTGGCTTGCAGGCCTTTTGACTGTGGGGGGGGGGGGAGGGTGGTGAGCTCCAGGTGAGCGAGGCCTGCTTGGTAGGGTTGCCAATCCCCAGGTGGGGCGGGGGATCCCCCAGTTTGGAGGCCCTCCCCCCGCTTCAGGGTCGGCAGAAAGCGGGGCAGGGGGGGGGAGGGAAATGTCTGCTGGGAACTCTGTTATTCCCTAGGGAGATTATCCCCATAGAAAATCATGGAGAATTGATCTGCGGGTATCTGGGGCTCTGGGGGGGGCTCTATTTTGGGGTAGAGGCACCAAATTTTCAGTATAGCAACTAGTGCCTCTCCCCAAAATACCCCCCAAGTTTCAAAAAGATTGGACTGGGGGTCCAATTCTATGAGCCCCAAAAGAAGGCGCCCCTATCCTTCATTATTTCCTGTGGAAGGAAGGCATTGAAAAGGTGTGCCGTCCCTTTAAATGTGATGGCCAGAACTCCCTTTGGTGTTCAATTATGCTTGTCACAGCCTTGCTCTTGGCTCCGCCCCCAAAGTCTTCTGGCTCCACCCCCAAAGTCTCCTGGTTCCACCCCCAAAGTCCCCAGATATTTCTTGAATTGGACTTGGCAACCCTACTGCTCAGCTGGCTGGATCTCTAGTCAGCCCAAGCAGGCCTCGCTCGTCCAGGGCTCTTCTTTCTTGTCTCAGGATGCTTTTGGGTGGTGGGGGGGGAGGCATATACTAATGTTATGCTAATGAGCTCCACCACCTATTTGTCTACAAAATGACTCCTGGATGTAGGTTAGCCTGAGAGAATGTTCCTCACCAACAGCTCCTAAGTGAACTCAGCAGTCGTGGGATGAGAGGACGACTCCTCTTGTGAATTAAAAACAGGTTAATTAACAGGAAACAGAGTATAAATGTGCATTTTCCGCAGTGGAAGGTGCTAAGCAGTGGGGTAACCACAAGGCTGAGCCAAGGCCCCTTCCTCAACGTGCATTTCCAACATCTAATGGTTTAAAGCATGTCCGTCAAAATTGGTTCCCAACGCATTTTATGGGGCACATCAAATTAAATAGATGCACACTAATTAATGACAATCCAGAACAGAGACAATAAAATCCTAAAACAACAGTCAAATAAATGAAAAGGCAAGTGATTTTATTTTTATTTTAAAAAAACCCTCAGCAGAATACAATGATGGAAAGGTCAGAACAACAATGATTGCTCCAGTCTCCAGTTTGGTGTAGTGGTTAAGTACGCAGACTCTTATCTGGGAGAACTGGGTTTGATTCCCCACTCCTCCACTTGCAGCTGCTGGAATGGCCTTGGGTCAGCCATAGCTCTGGCAGAGGTTGTCCTTGAAAGGGCAGCTGCTGGGAGAGCCCTCTCCAGCCCCACCCACCTCACAGGGTTTGATTCCCCACTTCTCCACTTAAGGCTGCTGGAATGGCCTTGGGTCAGCCATAGCTCTGGCAGAGGTTGTCTTTGAAAGGGCAGCTGCTGTGAGAGCCCTCTCAGCCCCACCCGCCTCACAGGGTGCCTGTTGTGGGGGGAGAAGATATAGGAGATTGTAAGCCGCTCTGAGTCTCTGATTCAAAGAGAAGGATGAGGTATAAATCTGCAATTCTTCTTCTTCTTCAAGGCAGGTAAGCATTTCTCCTTGGGAAAGAGAACTGCTCAATGCCAGAGTGTGAAGAGATCCAGCTTCAGAGGAATTGATGTCGGGAGGGAGATTGAAAGTCAAGATACCTGTCCAAAGATAGCTGTGCTTACAGCCAGGGGTGGAATTCTAGCAGGACCTCCTTTGCATATTAGGCCACACACCCCTGATATAGCCATTCCTCCCAAGAGCTTACAGGTGTGCGGAGCCAGGAGACTTTGGGGGTGGAGCCAGGAGACATTGGGGGTGGAGCCAGGAACAAGCATAATTGAACTCCAAGGGAGGCCATCACATTTAAAGGGACAGCACACCTTTTTAAATGCCTTTCTTCCATAGGAAATAATTAAGGATGGGGCACCATCTTTTGGGGCTCATAGAATTGGACCCTCTGGTCCAATATTTTTGAAACTTGGGGGAGAGGCACTAGCTGCTATACTAAAAATCTGGTGCCTCTACTTCAAAAAATAGCCCCCCCAGAGCCCCCAATACCCATGGATCAATTCCCTATTATTCTCTATGGGAATCATTCTCCATAGGGAATAATAGAGTGCCCAGTAGACATTTCCCTCCCCCCATGCTTTCTAAAGGGGGGGCTCCATACCAGGGAATCCCCCCTCCCTGCCCCCTCCCTCTCTCTTTCACACACACACAAATACTTACCGTACTTGGTCTTCTTCCAGCAGAATTTGCTCGCTGTGAAAACGAAAGCAAGCTGCACAGGAAAAGAAAGGAAGGGGCCGTTCCTGTTTCCTGTGCAGCCTTAAAGGGACACATTTTAAAAACGGATCCCAAGCTGTAAAGCAACATGATGCCTACAGGTATGTTCTCTCTCCCCCCCCCCCCCAGATTTTTTAAGAGCGGGGGAGGAGGCTGAAAATTCGGGGGTCCCCCGCCAGGGCGGGAGGGTTGGGAAGCCTAAGGACTGGCTATATCAGGGGTGTGTGGCCTAATATGCAAAGGAGGTCCTGCTAGAATTCCTTACAGGGCTCTTCGTACAGGGCCTGCTGTAAGCTCCAGGAGGATTGGGTACATCAGAGGGTGTGGCCTAATAGGCAAAGGAGGTCCTGCTAGAATTCCTTACAGGGCTCTTCGTACAGGGCCTGCTGTAAGCTCCAGGAGGATTGGCTACATCAGGGGGTGTGACCTAATAGGCAAAGGAGGTCCTGCTAGAATTCCTTATAGGGCTCTTTGCACAGGGCCTACTGTAAGCTCCAGGAGGATTAGCTATATCAGGGGGTCGTGGCCTAACACGCACAGGAGTTCCTGCTACAAAAAAAGCCCTGATGGTCAATTTGTGCATGCTCAAGTTCTGGCACTGATTCATTCGTTCATGCTGAACAGGAATTAAGGAGGAGTAGAGTCTGCATATCTGAAACAATATAGAAAGAAGTTCTTTTTTTGTAACCTCTTGAAGGATTGGCTACACCAGGGGTGTGTGGCCTAATATGCAAAGGAGCTCCTGCTAGAATTCCACCCCTGCTTAAAACTATACTTCCGAACTTGCCCTTCCGAGTTGCTATTTGGTTATCTTTCAAGTTGCTGTTCCAAGTTGCTATTTGGTTACTGATAAGGGGAGCTTTGACTCTTATACCACTAAAATCCTGTCGGTCTCTGTGCTCCTGAGCTCGGCTCTAATCCGTCTCACTGGGAGCAGGGGCATAGACTTTTCAATTTCTGGAGGTGGGGGGCAGGGCTGGGGTCCAGCCAGAGGCATTGATCCAGTGACATTGTCGAGAGGAGCCAGTAACATCTCAGGGAGGGGCCTCCATTATCACTACCTATGAATTTATGGAGAAGTCCAATCCTTTTGAAACTTGGGAGGTATTTTGGGGAGAGGCACTAGATGCTATACTGAAAATTTGGTGCCTCTATCTCAAAAAACAACCCCCCCCCCAGAGCCCCCAACACCCACAGATCAATTCCCCATCATTCTCTATGTAAATCGTTCATGGAGGTGCATGATGGCTGTGGGGGCGGGGCTTCTCCCACCGGCCAGCTGGCTGGGGAAGGGGGGAAGCCTGTAAAACCGGGGGATCCCCTTCTGGGACCTAGGGATTGGGAAGCCTACCATGCCCCCAGATTCCAAGCCAGCCAGAGCTGTGTTCCTGTGCATTCCTGCTAAAAAACTCCCAAACCCTTTTTATACACATATACAGCATTTGGGCATACAGTGCGTACCATTTAGATGTACAGCGTATTGACCCAAGATGTACAAACAATTGGCCCAAGGATCCTGAAGGTTGTTGCCTTTGTCTGAGCATAGAGCAGGAGTCACTGGGGGAGCAGGTAGCCATGAATTCCCTGCATTGTGTAGGGGGTTGGACTAGATGTCCCTTGGGGCCTCTTCCAATTGTATGTTTCTGTGATCCATTTATACATATATAATGCTCCTCCACCGGTACCCAAATGATGTTTGAAAGGGCCTGCTTTTTCCAAGAAAAACGCAGTGCCAAGAAACTGAACATGTTCCAAAAATAAAACAAGGGATGAGTTAGATAACGCAAGGGGGAACAAAGAAAGGGGATGGTGGTGGTTCATGGGGAAAAAGTGGGAACAACCAATTGGAGCTCATTCCTACTCCAAAGATGAGCGCATTTCCTGGGCCAACTCGTACGGAAGCAGGTGGTGTTTTAGGACGCTGGGCCCTGATTGTCGAGGACTCGAAAGGTAACAAGTGACACTTTGGATTGGATTCAGAAACGTAACCTTTTGGGGAAAAAAACGGTTCTTTTATTGAACAGTTGTGTTGGTTGCTGCGAACGAGTACTTTTTTTCACTCCTTACAAAAATGACTTTTGTCCCCTTCCTAGTGGCATGATTACTTCCTTGGCAGGGCACTTCACTGCCCAGGCTCACGTCTGAGAGCTGGAAAGCTGTCGTTTTGCTGCTTATCCAGCAATGCCCTTGGGGAACCTTGCTTACCTCGAGTCAGTCTCCCGTAGCCCCGTTTCCTAGCATTTGGCTTGCAGTTCCCCAGGTTGTGTCACCTGCTGGCATCAATTCCACAGGAGGGACAAAAACACTTAACAATTTTGATTTGAAAGCTCCATAAGTCTGGCTGAGGGCTCTTCCTCATAGGGCCCGATTAAACCCTGTGGAGGCCCCTAGACGTCCAAATCTCAGGGACCCCCTTGCAAATTATCTCAGAGTCAGAGTGCCCGCCCTGCAGCTGCTGGCCCCTGCTGCAGCCTGCAGGGACCTTCTCAAAAGCCCCTTTGACAAAGCTGCGGGGGGAAGTCAGAGAGAGGCAAACTTGGTGATGACACCAGCATCAGCTGCACCAGGCAAGTCAGGCAAAGAGCAGCTCAGTTGCTGGCTGCACATGAAGGCCAGGGAGGCAAGCAGGGAGGCAAGCGGGGAGGAAGGCAAGCGGGGAGGCAAGCAGGGAGGAAAGCAGGGAGGCAGGGAGGCAAGCAGGGAGGAAACTGTGGGGGAGAAGTCTGCCCAGGGCCCCTAAAGGCATGGGGCCCCTTAGGCCAGTGTCTACTTGGCCTAATTATTAATCCGGCCCTGCTTCCTCAATCTTATTTTCATTGCTTGTCTGTTGCTTTGAGGTTGTTCTTTTCTGCTCACGCTTTGCTCCCTCTTGTGGCCGACTCAATATTACATCGCTGTACAGCCGGCATAAAAACTTGAGTGTGGTTTATGCTGGATATACAGCAATGTAATATCAAATTGGCCACTAGAGGAAGAAAAGCTTGTAAGGGAAAAAGCATTAGGGCACACAAGCAATGGAAATGGGAATGCGGAAGAGCTCCAAGTATGCCGGAAGTTTGTCTACAAGATATTCTCGTTTACTTCAACGACGGTAGCAGCTCTGCAGATGAAACAGGGCTCCACTGGCATTGCAGGTAGTGGGAAAGCCTTGCTTGGAAATGGAGGGGAAATCTCTTTGCATTCATGGGAGGTCTTGAGGACGGTTCTAGGGAAAAAGCCCAAAGGAAAAAAGTCCAAAGGAAAAACTCCACGGAAAAACTCACAGGAAGAAAGTCCCCATGGAAATAAACACACATGGAAAGAAGCCCACACTGAAAGAAGCCCACATGGAAAAATATGTAAAGCATCATAGATATTTATAATTGTGGGATAGGGTTGCCATGGAATAGGGAATAGGGTTGCCAAATCCAATTCAAGAAATATCTGGGAACTTTGGGGGTGGAGCCAGAAGCAAGGTTGTGACAAGCACAATTGAACTCTAAAGGGAGTTCTGGCCATCATATTTAAAGGGACCACGCTCCTTTTAAATGCCTTCCTTTCATAAGAAATAATGGAGGATAGGGGTACCTTCTTTGGGGGCTCATAGAATTGGATCCCCTGGTCCAATCCTTTTGAATCTTGGAGGGTATTTTGGGGAGAGGGATTGGATGCTGTGCCACAAACATGGTGCATCTACTTCAAAAACCAGCACCCTCAGAGCCCGAGATACCAGTGGATTAATTCTCCATTATACCATTTTTTTTTTATTAATTCCATCTATGTTTATTGATTTCTTCCTTCTAGATACTTGCCAGAGTCAGTCCTGTTTAGCTTCTTAGCTCTATGAGACCTTAACTACTTCTGCTACTTAAGAAAGAGACGGTATCACAGAGCAGGCAGTAATTTGCCTAACCCCAAAACCGTACATTTTGACATTCCTGAAAAGTATAGGCAAATGATACTTCACAATTCCAGTGTGGGAAAATCCAGACAGAATTCTGGTTTTAGGTGATAGAGATCTTATGCTTGAATGAAACAAATATACCACCTATGGAGATGGGCACATTTAATAAAGTGCCAAATATGTTTTACCAACTGTTCACATGGCATGCCAAGGTGGGTAATTCATATCCACCATGTATTTACATTTTACTTCGAAAACAAACAAACATGGACACCTATAATAGAATGTTTGAAATAACGAAGCTATTGATTCCAGATAAACTGTTGTGGGGGCACAATGCTATTAATTCTTTGTTCCATTTCAGTCATCCCAGTGTGTGGTCTCTGTTCGATGTGGTCTCTGTTAGTTTGTCACAAACCAACAATTGGCTAATGCATAGGCAGGTTGCCTAGAGGTAGAAAAGAGGAAATATGAGGCACTACATTACATGGTTGCCACTCCTGTGCAACAATATGAGCAGGTGGAAGATAAACTTAGTTGCTTAAAGAGATTGGCTAATTTGCAACGAAGAATTATGTCCGAGTTATTATTGTTGTTAAATAATTGTTGGTTTTATTCTTAGGGTTAGATAGTCTTTTGTCATGGTCACTGGGTGTACCACAATGTATCAACATTAAAAAGTTGGACAAATTGTAAATTAATAAAGTTAAAGTATTTAATTTTATTTAAATATATATTTCTATGTAGAGTTTAATTTCCGTTATTGTTTTTCCTTCTTAAAAAAGTTCATTGATAACAAAATGGTCTCTTCTTGTTGCATGTGAATATGACGTATTTTAATCCTAAAATAACAATATAAAAATAAGAAAATGGTCACTTTTTGTTGCATGTGAATATGACTTATTTTAATCCTAAAATAACAACAAAATATTATTAATGTTTATCCACAATTATAAACATCTATGGTGCTTTACATATTTTCCCATGGTGGCTTTTTTCCAGGTGGGCTTCTTTCCATGTGGGTTTATTTCCATGTGGGCTTTTTTCCTGTGAGCATTTATGTCCATGGGTTTTTTTTTGGGGGGGGGGGGGGTTTCTTTTGGGATTTTTTCCTTTGTGCTTTTTTCCGGTTACCCTCGAGGACATAGAAGGAACTGGAAAATGCTTTTGGAAACTAGAAGGGCTCCGCCAAAATCTCCTCATCTGTATTTCTTACCGGATTTTTGGAACTCTAAATGATTTGGAGCTCAACGTTTTCCGCTAACCAATCTGCACGGTGCTTTTACATCCTGAATTCCTTCTTTTCTACACTTGTGCCACCTTCTGAGTGAAAAAAAAAGAAGTACTCAGAGGTCTCCTTCCTTCCTTCCTTCCTTCCTTCCTTCCTTCCTTCCTTCCTTCCTTCCTTCCTTCCTTCCTTCCTTCCTTCCTTCCTTTCTTTCTTTCTTTCTTTCTTTCTTTCTTTCTTTCTTTCTTTCTTTCTTTCTTTCTTTCTTTCTTGGTTAATTTATATTCTGCCCCTTCCCAAGCAGGCTCAGGGCAAATTACATACAGATAAACCAAGCAAATACAATACAGTAAAACCAATAAAATACAGTTAAAACAGCAACATAACACAGTGCAGTATAACAAAGGCAGGCGGGCTCATGGTGCAGATTGGAGTAAAGTCAATGGCCCAGATACAGTAGTTCAGATCACTGGCGGGTAAGATAGCTGATGGAGTAGGCTTGTTTGGAGGTTCTAGCAGGGGAGCGCAGCTATCATATACCCTTGACCAAAGAATGGTACACTCCTTCTATCTGGGATGGTCATCCCCTTCTACCGAGAGCAGTGAGAGAGGGAGGGGACACCCGCCTAGCCAGCCAGATCAGTAGGGCTGCCAATCCCCAGAAGGGGGCAGGGGATCCCCAGGTTTGGAGACCCTCCCCCCACTTCAGGGTAATCAGAAAGCGGGGGGGTGGGGAATGTCTGCTGGGAACTCTATTATTGCGTATGGAGACTTAGTCCCATAGGAATGATGGAGAATTGATCCGCAGGTATCTGGGGCTCTGTGGGAGCTGTTTTTTCAGAGGTGCCAAATTTTCAGTATAACATCCAGTGCCTCTCCCCAAAATACCCCCCCCCCAATTTTCAAAACGATTGGACCAGGGGGACCAGTTCTATGAGCCCCAAAAGAAGGTGCCCCTATCCTTCATTATTTCCAATGGAGGGGAGGCATTTAAAAGGAGTGTGGTCCCTTTAAATGTGATGGCCAGAACTCCCTTGGAGTTCAATTATACTTGTCACAACCTTGCTCCTGGCTCCACCCCCAATGTCTCCCAGCTCCGCCCCCAAAGTTCCCAGATATTTTTTGAATTGGACTTGGCAACCCTACAGATCAGCCAAATCAACCCTGGCGATCGGTGGGGTGACAGATGTTGCAGCCAGATCACCCTCACATCCCATTCTGACTTTTATTTTGACTCACAAAAGCTTATGCCCCCAAAATCTCGGTGGTCCCTTAGGTGCTACTGTCCTGAAATCTAACAGCTTAAATCAAGAATGTCCATCACCAGATCTTCTCCCTGGCTATACAGCTCACTGGTTTTCCTAAAACGTTGTTTCAGGGGGAACAGAAAACCCTCAGGCTCTCAAAGGACTGCAGCGTGGAAGAGAATTTAGCAGAACGTTTATACCTTTTGTTTGTGGAAAATTTCTGAAAGGGCTATGAATCCTGCGTCGTCGTACGTCCATACTGCTACAACACTCCAAAAAAAACAGTCTTATTCTCACCATGACTAATGCATGCCTACATATTGATAAGATTAGGACATACAAGTAATCCTACTGTGATCATACCTACAAGCGCAGTGATCTTGCTTCTTTGGGTAACATCTAATCAAATATCGTGTGAAATGACAGCCATCTTCAAATATTTGAAGGGCTGCCGTATAGGGGATGGAGCAGAGTTGATTTCTGCTGCCCCAGAAGGTAGGACCACAACCAATACATTGAAATGAAATCAAAACATGAAGAAGAAGGATTTATATCCTGCCCTCCACTCTGAACGTTAGAGTCTCAGAACAGCTCACAATCTCCTTTATCTTCATCCCCCACAACAGACACCCTGTGAGGTGGGTGGGGCTGAGAGAGCTCTCTCAGAAGCTGCCCTTTCAAGGACAAGTTCTGTGAGAGCTATGACTGACTCAAGACCATTTCAGCAGCTGCAAATGGAGGAGTGGGGAACTAAACCCGGTTCTATCAGATTAGAGTGTGCGCACTTAACCACTACACCAAACTGGCTTCCTAAAAGAGCGGTTCCTCAGCGGAACAGGCTTTCTTGGCAGGTGGTGGGCTCTCCTTCTTTGGAAGCTTTTAAACAGGGGATAGAAGGCCATCTGACAGCAAGGCTGATTCTGTGAGTTTAGGCAGATCATGAGATGGAGGGCAGGAAGGGATGAGCCAGTGAAAGGCTCTCGTGGCCCTTCCTTAAAAGACCAAAGTAATACTGATCACCACTTTGGGGTCAGGAAGGATTTTTTCTCCAGCCCAGACTGGCCCAGGGATCCTGAAATTTTCTTCCCCTTCCTCTGGGCATAGAGCAAGGGTCACTGCAGAGTGGGATGGGGTACTCGTACATTTCCTGTGTTGTCCCCAAGGTTGGACTAGATGAGTCTTGAGGTCCCTTCTAGTTCTATGTTTCCATGTGTGGGTTGGTAAGATGGGAAAGGAGATGTAAATTAACACAAACACTACAACTGAAGAAGAAGAAGAATTGCAGATTTATACCCTGCCATTCTACCTCAGAGACTCAGAGCGGCTTACAATCTTCTATATCTTCTCCCCCCACAACAGACACCCTGTGAGGTGGGTGGGGCTGAGAGGGCTCTCACAACAGCTGCCCTTTTGAGGACAACTTAATTAATAGTTATGGCTAACCCAAGGCCATTCCAGCAGCTGCAAGTGAATCAAACCCGGTTCTCCCAGATTAGAGTTTGCACACACAACCACTACACCAAACTGACTCTCTTGGATGGTCAGCAGGGCGTTTTTTTGTAGCAGGAACTGCTTTGCATATTAGGCCACACACCCCGATGTAACCGATCCTCCAAGAGCTTACAGGGCTTTTAGTACAAGGCCTACTGTAAGCTCCAGGAGGATCGGCTACATCAGGGGGGTGTAGCCTAATATGCAAAGGAGCAGGCCTCAGATTCATCAGGAGCTCACAGGAGCACAGCTCCTGAAGCTTTCTGAGGGTTCCCCCTCCTCCCCACCTACCTTGTCCATTGAATAGTAGGTGCAGCTGCATAACAATCCCTGGATTAGGAGAGCGGGCAGCCAGCCAGCTACCAGGGGCTTTACCACACCCCCAGCAGCCCTCATGAACCCCTGGAGAAGCTCACACCACTCTTTCCCCATTTCTTATGCGATTTTGGGCAGCGAGTGGCTTGCTGGCCTCTTGACTGAGGGAGGGCAGCTCAGGAGAGCCCCAGGCGAGCAAGGCCTGCTTGGGCTGGCTAGAGCTCTAGCCAGCCCAAGCAGGCCTTGCTCACCTGGGGCTATCCTTTCTTGCATCGGGTTGCTTTTGACTGGGGGGGGCAGTGGCATACCCTAATGAGTTATGGTAATGAGCTCCACCACCTTTTTTTTTTTTTTTTTAACAAAACGACCCTCGCAAATGAGTTCTTGCTACAACGAAAGCCCCGATGGTCAGTTTATGCATGCTCAAGTTCTGGCACTGATTCATTCGTTCATGTTAAACGGGAATCAAGGAGGAGTAGAGTCTGCATTCCTGAAACCATAAATAAAGAAGCCGAAATAGCAAGGAGCTTGGGGTAGAGCTAGTGCGCAAGCAGCCCCTTAATGGCGATGACAATGTGACGTGTCCTACAACATTGTCCTTGAAGGCAAAGCGAACACCTGAAGCATACAGCTTGTCCCCCTGTGGTCCTAATCAGCACACCTGTCTCCTCCCAACTGCAACCTTGCTTTTTCTCCCCGCAGGTGGTGGTTCTGGCCCACTTGACAGATCTCTCTGCCTGCATTTTCGCTCTGCCTTTTTTTCAGTTCTCGGTGTGCGCAGATTAAAGAGAAGGAAGAGCAGACTATTAATGCAGAGAGAGAGAGGGATAAAAAAAACCATGACATCATGAGATTAATGAGAGTGTTGTTGCATGCCGGTCAAGAGTCCCGTTGCCAAGTGACCTGAAACACAGTTGGTTGGATCTTTTTTTTTAAAAAAATCATAAGAATATAAGAAGTGCAGTGCTGGATCAGGTCAGTGGTCTATCTGGTTCAGCAGCCTGTCTCACACAGTAGCCCACCAGCTCCTCTGGAGGGCCAACAACAGGGCCTAGAAGCCAAGGACTTCTCCTGATAAGGACATAAGAAGAGGCCTGCTGGATCAGACCACTGATGGCCCATCTAGTCCAGCATCCTGTCTCACAGAGTGGCCAACCAGCTCCTCTGGAGGGCCAACAATAGGACACAGAGGCCAAGGCCTTCCCCTGCTAAGAACATCAAAGAGTCCTGCTGGATCAGACCAGTGGCCCATCTAATCCACACAGCATCCTGTCTCACACAGTGGACAAGCAGTTCCTCTGGAGGGCCAATAGCAGGCAGAGGTCTTCATAAGAAGATAAGAGGAACCCTGCTGCATCAAGCCAGTGTTCTGTCTTATCCAGCATCCCATCTCCCACAGTGGCCAACCATTTCCTCTGGACAGTCAACAACAGAGCATAGAAGCTGAGGCCTTCATAAGAACATCAGAAGAGCCCTGGTGGATCAGTGGTCCATCTCATCCAGCATCTTATCTCACACAGTGGCCAACCAGTTCCTCTGGAGGGCCAACAACAGGGTACAGAGGTCAAGTGAGGATCAAATGAAGAAGAGGAGAAGAATGTAAGCCATTTCAGAACCCCCATGGAGAGAATAGCATTTCCAATCCCCAGGCAGGGGTGGAAGATCCCTGCTTTTGGGATAAGAACATAAGAGAAGCCATGTTGGATCAGGCCAATGGCCCATCCAGTCCAACACTCTGTGTTACCCAGTGGCCAAAATCCAGGGGCCATCGGGAGGTCCACCAGCAGGGCCATAAGAACATAAGAGAAGCCATGTTGGATCAGGCCAATGGCCCATCCAGACCAACACTCTGTGTCACACAGTGGCCAAAGAAAAAAAGGAGGTTCACAAGTGGGGCTAGAAACCCTTCCACTATGGCCCCACAACACCAAGAATACAGAGCATCACTGTGTCATGGGTGCTGGGGACCCTGCGGAAGAAGCCGAGCCTGTGGAAGAAACTGTGCCCCTGCCACCTGCACCAGTGCCCCTGCCTCCTGCTGAAGAAGAGTCAAGCCCCCCTGCCTCGCCCTCTTGGGTGGCTCGTGTGCGTGACCGCCTTCGTCAGGACCTCAGGGATCAAAGGAGGGCGGCACGCTCACGAGCAAGACGCTCCCTGAGCCCTGAGTTTTAAAAGGATTCTGGCCCTTCTAGGAGTGAGGATGCTTGAGTCTCAGCAGGATCCTGGCTGCCTCTCTGAGCCAGCAACTAGCCCAAATGAGCAACAGACAGCAGAGGGCTATATAGCTGTGGGCTTTGGGAGGAGGCTTTGTGGAAGCAACTAGTCACTTACCTGACGTTCTAGCATCCACTCCGGCTTTTGACTTCGGCTTCTGGACCCCCTGACTTCGGCTTCTGAACCTCTGACCTGCGATACCTGGACTGTGATTCGGTTTTGGCGCTTTGGACCCTCCTTGCTACCCAGCTACAGACCTTGGACTGCCCCTGGATTTCGCCTGGCCTGGCCCCAGCCCGTGACACACTGCCCCAGACAGTTCCAATAATATACTGCGGCTAATAGCCACAGATTTACCTCTGCTCCATTTTTTTTAATCCCTCTTGAAGCTGTCTATGCTTGTAGCTGCCACCACCTCCTGTGGCAGTGAATTCCACATGTAAATCACCCTTTGGGTGAAGAAGGACTTCCTTTTATCCGTTCTAACCCTACTTCTTCTGCCTGCCAACAGCTAGATGGTCAGCAGGAGAAACCCAGCCCCCAAACGGCAACATTGTGGAGCAATGTCCCCAACACGATGATGTCCCACAGAAGTGATGCCATCACATTTGGGGATGTTGTACAATGATGCTCTGGTTTTGAACGATATGGTTTGAGGGCAATTGTACCACAGAATTTTACCACCACGCAACATTCCCAGCGTGATGATGCCACTTCCATGTGACATCATCTCAGGGATGTTGTACATGAAGTTGCTGTTTGAAGGTGGAGCCCTACCCCACTTCTGGATGGCTCCTTCCCGCCTGCCGCTGGCGTGTCATGGAGACCTGGCCACTCTAGGGCTGCAATCGCACGCACTCAATCATGTCCTTTCAACCCACTTGCAATGCATTTTCCAACTGGATTTTGCCAGTTCACCCAATAAAACCCAGTTTGAAAGTGCAAGCACTGCGAGTGGATTGCAAATGCATTATTTAGGGTGTGCGATCACAGCCAAAGAGGGAAAGACAGGGTTAAAAAATGAATAAATAAGCTGTTAAGGTGTGTGTGTGTGCCTCCAATATTGATATGAAGTACTCGTGAACATATGAACATACGAAGCTGCCTTCTACTGAATCAGACCCTCGGTCCATCAAAGTCAGTCTTATCTTCTCAGACTGGCAGCGGCTCTCCAGGGTCTGAAGCTGAGGTTTTTCACGCCTATTTTCCTGGACCCATTTTAGTTGGAGATGCTGGGGATTGAACCTGGGACCTTCTGCTTACCAAGCAGATGCTCTACCACTGAGCCACCGTCCCTCCCCTTAGACATATGAACATACGAAGCTGTCTTCTACTGAATCAGACCCTCGGTCCATCAAAGTCAGTCTTGTCTACTCAGACTGGCAGCGGCTCTCCAGGGTCTGAAGCTGAGGTTTTTCACGCCTATTTTCCTGGACCCATTTTAGTTGGAGATGCTGGGGATTGAACCTGGGACCTTCTGCTTACCAAGCAGATGCTCTACCACTGAGCCACCGTCCCTCCCCTTAGACATATGAACATACGAAGCTGTCTTCTACTGAATCAGACCCTCGGTCCATCAAAGTCAGTCTTGTCTACTCAGACTGGCAGCGGCTCTCCAGGGTCTCCAGCTGAGGTTTTTCACGCCTATTTTCCTGGACCCCTTTTAGTTAGAGATGCTGGGGATTGAACCTGGGACCTTCTGATTACCAAGCAGATGCTCTACCACTGAGCCACCGTCCCTCTCCTTAGACATATGAACATACGAAGCTGCCTTCTACTGAATCAGACCCTCGGTCCATCAAAGTCAGTCTTGTCTACTCAGACTGGCAGCGGCTCTCCAGGGTCTCCAGCTGAGGTTTTTCACGCCTATTTTCCTGGACCCCTTTTAGTTAGAGATGCTGGGGATTGAACCTGGGACCTTCTGATTACCAAGCAGATGCTCTACCACTGAGCCACCGTCCCTCCCCTTAGACATATGAACATACGAAGCTGCCTTCTACTGAATCAGACCCTTGATCCATCAAAGTCAGTCTTGTCTACTCAGACTGGCAGCGGCTCTCCAGGGTCTCCAGCTGAGGTTTTTCACACCTATTTTCCTGGACCCCTTTTAGTTGGAGATGCTGGGCATTGAACCTGGGACCTTCTGCTTACCAAGCAGATGCTCTACCACTGAGCCACTGTCCCTCCTTGTGCATAAGTTTGATGCCAGAACAGGCTTATTGGATGGGAAGGCATGCATTCCCTCTCTATCACGCGTAGGGGAGCAGCCCACAAAACTATCAGCGGATCCGTCCCTCGGGCAATCGAGAAATAAGTGGAAACCGACTTTTCTCACATCTTCTCTGAACACATCTCTTCCTTGATTACAATCTATGTCTCTTTTTTCCGACCAAGATGACACTTTCTGCTAATACCTGTGCCGTGGCAAAGCACGCTTCCTATAACGTAATTGAATCTTTTACCAATGTATGCTTTTTCTCCCCGTCTTTGCTGAAAATGACCCTTGTGCAAATGAATATTTTAACTCATCTATTCTGGCTCATTCACTTAAGTCTCAAATCAGGGTACTCACCTTTCCTCGCAGATTGTCAAGTGCGGCAATATCTTCTCTCCCCACCCCTTTTAAGAAGAAGGAAACTATAATAACACCAAGACCACAAATGGAACCTAATAACTAAAGTCTATTATCTCCAACAAATCATACCTTCCCGTAATATCTTTTGTTGGACACTTACATCGCTTTTGAAAGAACCGATTCACCCTGACTGGCGGTCTTAGTATTCCGTCTCCCCTCCCAAGTGTTCCCACACTAGAGAGACACATAAGACTTCTGCGCACAGCATGACTCACAGTGAAATTAAAATGTGCAGAGAGACGGGGAACAAGCACCCTGGCTTTGTGTCCCCACTAGGGTTGTCAATCCCCAGGTGGGGGCAGGGGATCCCCCGGTTTGGAGGCCCTCCCCCCGCTTCAGGGTCATCAGAAAGCAAGACGAGGGGAGGGAAATGTCTGCTGGGAACTCTATTATTCCCTATGGAGGCTTATTCCCATAGGGAATAATGGGGAATTGATCCCCGGGTCTCTGAGGGGGGTGTTTTTTTGAGGTAAAGGCACCACATTCTTCAATTGGACTTGGCAACCCTATTACACATGACTGACTGCCTGTGAGAAAAGTGCATTTGAAAAAGCAGCCTTCCTGCTATGGGGAAGAACCCTACATGCACACTTTTCCTATGTGTGCTGATGCCATTCTCACAACGGAATGACCTTCCATAGATAAAACCAGGGCTTTTTTTGTAACACGAACTTATTTGCATATTAGGCCACCACCACACACACACACACACACACACACACCCGATGTAGCCAGTCCTCACAGAGCTTACAGGGCTCTTCGTACAGGGCCTACTGTAAGCTCCAGGAGGATTGGCTACATCAGGGGTGTGTGGCCTAATATGCAAAGGAGGTCCTGCTAGAATTCTTTACAGGGCTCTTTGTACAGGGCCTGCTGTAAGCTCAAGGAGGATCAGCTACATCAGGGGATGTGTGGCCTAATATGCAAATGAGTTCCTGCTACAAAAAAAAAGACCTGGATAAGACAACAGCCAGCCCACCTGGGTCTGATCTCTCTCTTTCAATGCACATTGATTTAATTTGGTGTAGTGGTTAGAGTAGGTGGTTAGAGTGTTGGACTTCTGCTTGCCATGCAGAAGGTCCCAGGTTCGATCACCTGCAGGTAGGAAGTGATAGGAAAGACTTCTGCCTGAGACTCTGGAGAGCTGCTGCCAGTCTGACAATGCTGTTTTGAAGGACCAAGGCAGCTTCACGTGTGTTCATGCAATGTGAATTAAAAGCTGAAACGAGGAACAATTGTTCAATTGTGCTTTTCACAACTTTGCTCCTGGCTCCGCCCCCAAAGTATCTTGGCTCCACCCCCAAAGTTCCCAGATATTTCTTGAATTGGACTTGACAACCCTATTCCATGTGGGCTTCTTTCTATCTGGGCTTCTTTCCATTTGGTTTTTTTTCAGTATGGTCTTTTTTCCCATGTGGGCTTCTTTCCATGTGGGTTTATATCCATGTGAGCTTTTTTCCTGTGAGCATTTATATCCTTGGGGTATTTCCTTTGGGCATTTTTCCAAGAACCGTTTTGGAGAGAGGTGTTGGATGCTATGCTGCAAATTTGGTGCTTCTACCTAAAAAACAGCCACCCCAGAGCCCTAGATACCTGCAGATCAATTTTCCATTATTTCGTAAGGGAGTCGGTCTCCATAGGGAATAATGGAGTGCCCAGCAGACATTCCCCCCACCCTGCTTTCTGATGACCCTGAAGCAGGGGGAGGGCCTCCAAACTGGGGGATTCCCTGCCCCCACCTGGGGATTGGCAACCTTAGTATTAGGACACACCTCTCTATGCACCCAATCCTCCTGGAGCTTACAGAAGATCCTATACTAAGAGCCCTGTAATCTCTTTAGGGCTGCCAAGCCCCCGTTTCGGGCAGGGGTTCCCCCGACCGGGAGGTTCTCAACCTGGCAGCCCACATTGGGCCAGTGTGGGGAACCTCCCTCAATGTTGCCAGTGCGATGACGTCACCTGGAAGTGACATCATCACACTGGCAATGTCGTGTGGCGGCCACTCTAGCTGTTTCTGAGAAAATTCTATGGTTTCCCCAGATGCTCTAGCCATTTGGGAGGGAAAACTCTATGGTGCAATAGGTACCATAGAGTTTTTCCCTCCCAAATGGCTAAAGCGTCCAGGAAAACCATAGAGTTTTCCCGTAAATGCCTAGAGTGGCTGCCACGCGACATCACTGGCTTGATGACGTCACTCACGGGTGATGTTGTTGCGCCACACACACAAAGTGAGTGCGAAGAAAGTTCCCTGCCAGAGGTAACCCTAAATCTCTTGGAGGATCGACTACATCAAGGGTGCATGGCCTAATATGTAAAGGAATTCCTGGTAAAAAACAAAACAAAAAAAAACAACCCTGTCTGGAAGAGAACATTGATGATTTTGGATCAAAGTGTTTATCTGATCACAGCCCAAAATTGGCCCTCAAGAGCAAACCCACGTACTAGAAATGGCTCAGGCCTTCATTCTGTTTCTTCAACAAAAAGACGGCTACTGCATTCATTTACTTCTCCCCCACTGCATGAGAACAGAGCGTATTTTTCCTCCTGCACAGGTAAGAGACTGCTTGTTTGGATTCTAGAAGCGAAGACTCCATCTCCTCAGGGATTCTATATGTTCTTCTTCATTCCTCACTGAAGGACTTCAGATCTAATGAAGTCACTGTGGGCACAGGCCTGACATTATTGCCGAGTGCAGAAAAGTGACCACATTCAGAGAGAATGAAGACATCCAAACCACAAATATATGTTTACGGTGCCGCTATGTTTAAGAGAAATCTTGCAGATAATGGCACATTATCAGGGCAGCATTTATATATGCTGAAGCACAAGTTTCGGGGAAGCGCAGCTTTTTTGTGTGTTGCCATAACAATCCACATTTGCCATAAGAACATAAGAAGAGCCCTGCAGGATCAGACCAATTGTCCATCTAGTTCAGCATCTTGTCTCACACAGTGACCTATCACTTTCTCTGGATGGCCAACAACAGGGCGTAAAGACTGAGGCCTTTACAAAGAGCCCTGCTGGTTCAGACCAATAGTCCAGCATCCTGCCTCACACAGTGGACAACCAATTCCTCTGGAGGGCCACTACTTGACACAGAGTGTTGAACTGGATGGGCCATTGGCCTGATCCAACGTGGCTTCTCTTATGTTCTTATGTTCACTGACATTCTGACACCGAGTGGTGGGTTCAACCACAAAGTGGCCTCTATGACAGCCACTGCCCTAGAAGAAGAAGAAGAAGAAGATATTGGATTTATATCCTGCCCTCCTCTCCGAAGAGTCTCAGAGCAGCTCGCAATCTCCTTTACCTTCCTCCCCCACAACAGACACCCTGTGAGGTGGGTGGGGCTGGAGAGGGCTCTTACAGAAGCTGCCCTTTCAAGGACAGAGAGTGGCCTACAATCTCCTTTCCCTTCCTCCCCCACAACAGACACCCTGTGAGGTAGATGAAGACATTGGATTTATATCCCGCCCTCCACTCCAAAGAGTCTCAGAGCGGCTCACAATCTCCTTTACCTTCCTCCCCCACAACAGACACCCTGTGAGGTGGGTGGGGCTGGAGAGGGCTCTTACAGAAGCTGCCCTTTCAAGGACAGAGAGTGGCCTACAATCTCCTTTCCCTTCCTCCCCCACAACAGACACCCTGTGAGGTAGATGAAGACATTGGATTTATATCCCGCCCTCCACTCCAAAGAGTCTCAGAGCGGCTCACAATCTCCTTTACCTTCCTCCCCCACAACAGACACCCTGTGAGGTGGGTGGGGCTGGAGAGGGCTCTTACAGAAGCTGCCCTTTCAAGGACAGAGAGTGGCCTACAATCTCCTTTCCCTTCCTCCCCCACAACAGACACCCTGTGAGGTAGATGAAGACATTGGATTTATATCCCGCCCTCCACTCCAAAGAGTCTCAGAGCGGCTCACAATCTCCTTTACCTTCCTCCCCCACAACAGACACCCTGTGAGGCGGGTGGGGCTGGAGAAGACTCTCACAGCAGCTGCCCTTTCAAGGACAACCTCTGCCAGAGCTATGTCTGACCCAAGGCCATTCCAGCAGGTGCAAGTGGAAGAGTGGGGAATCAAACCCAGTTCTCCCAGATAAGAGTCCACACACTTAACCACTACACCAGACTGGCTCTCCTACAGGCCCCCAGCAGAAGTCCAAATGCAGGGGAGAAAAGGAGTAATGTTTAAAAAAATAGGAGTGAAAGAGGAGTGAGAATAAAACCACCACAAATTGAAACTGCCACTGAAGGAACATTCCATCTGCGCAGCTAATCGGATCACAGAAGCTCTGCTGGGCAAAAGCCCCACTCGGCTTCATGAGCTTTCTGAAAACACTTGGTGTGCACCAGGTCAAGTGTCTCCAGGCACCTTGGTGGCCATGGGCACCACGCTGGGGTCCTTGGAGTCAGAATGTTGGCCTATGGTTTGGGAGGCACAGATTGGAACGTATTTTGCCACAGAAGCTTGCTGGATGACTCTGGGCCGGTCACACTTTATCAGCCTAATTTACCTCACGGGTGTTGTTGTGCGGAAATAATGGAGGAGAGGGAAATTATGTAAGCCACCTTGGGTTCCCACTGGTGAGAAAGGCCAGGTATAAATGAATTAAACAAATAAATATGTAACAGAGAGGAGGAGGGGGAGGAGGAGGAGCAGAGGAGGAGGAGAAGAGGAGGAGCAGGAGAGGACATATGAACATATGAAGCTGCCTTCTACTGAATCAGACCCTTGGTCCATCAAAGTCAGTGTTGTCTTCTCAGACTGGCAGCGGCTCTCCAGGGTCTCAAGCTGAGGTTTTTCACACCTATTTGCCTGGACCCTTTTTTGGAGATGCCAGGATTGAACCTGGGACCTTCTGCTTCCCAAGCAGATGCTCTACCACTGAGCCACCGTCCTTCCCCAAAGGAGATTGGATTTATACCCTGCCCTTCGCTTGGAATCTCAGAGCAGCTTACATTCTTCTTTCCTTTCCCTTCTCCACAAGAGAAACCCTGTGAGGTAGGTGGGGCCGAGAGAGCTCTCAGAGAACTGCTCTTGAGCAGAATAGTCTTGAGAGAACTTGTGACGGACCCAAGGCTATTCCAGCAGCTGCAAGTGGAAGAGTGGGGGATCAAACCCGGTCCTCGCAGATAAAAGCCCGCGCACTTAACCGCTACACCAAACTGACTCTCAAAGGACAAAGCTGGAATCAAATGGCAGATGAGGAGGGGAGAGGGGAACTGAGTGTTAAAGCTCCTGCTGGAGGCTCTCCGCTGTCATTCAACAAAAATGCATTTTCCGCTCGCCTACCTCCCGCCCAGGAAGTTTCAACCAAGCAGAGCTTGTTTCTGCTTTCCTCAGGTTGGCATTTCTTCATCATCTTCACATTAATCTTGCAAAGGGAGGGGAAAAAATCCATGGCTGGAGCAATCGAACACGAGCAAATAGAAAACCTAACGATGTAAATGTATTGCTCTTCGATGCAAGGCACAAAGGCAATTTCCCTACGGGGATAAAATAAAGCGCGATTTGATAAAGGGGAGCTGGAAGCGGAAAAGGGAATTATTGGCTGGATACACAGATGAATCACGAGGGATTGTCAATTTGGTGATAAGCGGATTCTTAGTGGCAAACTGTACCTCATCTCAGGTGAGGATCCCAGAATCATGCAGAGGTTTTGAGTCCAGCACAAATTAACCCGTCAGTTCACTTGAGGCTTAAATATTTATCATGGGATACGCATGGGATAGAGAAAATAGAGAAAGAAATCCTTTTCTCCCTTTCTCACAACAGCATTATCTTGTAAACCTCTATCATGTCACTGCGGGGTGACATGATAGAGGTTTACAAGATAATGCATGGTATGGAGAAAGTAGAGAAAGAAGTACTTTTCTCCCTTTCTCACAATACAAGAACTCGTGGGCATTCGATGAAATTGCTGAGCGGACAGGTTAAAATGGATAAAAGGAAGTACTTCTTCACCCAAAGGGTGATTAACATGTGGAATTCACTGCCACAGGAGGTGGTGGCGGCGGCCACAAGCATAGCCACCTTCAAGAGGGGTTTAGATAAAAATATGGAGCAGAGGTCCATCAGTGGCTATTAGCCAGTGTGTGTGTATATATAATTTTTTTTGCCACTGTGTGACACAAAGTGTTGGACTGGATGGGCCATTGGCCTGATCCAACATGGCTTCTCTTATGTTCTTCTTATGTTCTAAGAACTCATGGGCACTCCATGAAATTGCTGAGCAGTCGGCTTAGAACAGATAAAAGGAAGCACTTCTTCACCCAAAGGGGGATTAACACATGGAATTCACCACTGCAGGAGGTGGTGGTGGCTACAAGCATAGCCTGCTTCAAGAGGGGATTGGATAAACATATGGAGCAGAGGCCCATCAGGGGCTATTAGCCACAGTATATTGATGGAACTCTGTGTCTGGGACAGTGATGCTGTGTATTCTTGGTGCTTGGGAAGGGCAACAGTGGGAGGGCTTCTAGTGTCCTGGCCCCACTGATGGACCTCCTGGTGGCGCTTTCACAGAGAGGTCTCACAGAAGCTGGGAGAGGTCTCACAGAAGCTGACCCAAGAGCATTCCGCAGCTGCAAGTGGAGGAGTGGGGAATCAAACCCGGTTCTCCCAGATAAGAGTCCGCACACTTAACCACGACGCCAACTGGCTCTCATGGGAGAAGGATAACTGATGGCCCACATTTCTTCATGGAATCTACTGCTACGAACTTCCTTATCCCCCATCACCGCTGCTTACAACTTCGTCTGTACATTCGGTGTTGATTCCAGTAGCAGAACCCCATATTTTTTTCTGCCCCTTCATCACTTGAGCTTCCACTTTGAGTTCTGCCATCAAAGGCCACCGCCAGACCCAACCGACTTATCTTGTGAAATCATAGCCCGGAGTAACACACGTCGAGGCCGCGCAGCACAGCGAGGCTGTGAAGCCTTGTGCTAACAAGCAAGGCACCTTTATCCCGGCTTTCATACCAGTCTTACGGGAGACGCTGATGAAAGCTTAACTCGGGCTAGAGATCCTTGGGTGAGCTTAATGAAAAATAAACCCATTGCTTTCAGAGAAACAGATGTATAAATAATGACTCGCCTTTTGGATGGGGGCAGGATTGTGGCGGGAAAGAAAGCAGTCTGGTTTTGTTGAACTTTTTAAAAGTTTTATTTAGAATTGTTTCAGTAATTTGTCTGGGGAATGAATTCGGGTGTGAGGGGGTTGTAGCAGGAACTCATTTGCATGTTAGGCCACACACCCCTGAGGTAGCTAGGGTTGCCAATCCCCAGGAGAGGACAGGGGGTCCCCTAGTTTGGAGGCCCTCCCCCCCACTTCAGGGTCATCAGAAAGCATGGGGGGGGGAATGTCTGCTGGACACTCCATTATTCCCTGTGGAGACCGATTCCCATCTGGCATAATGGAGAATTGATGTGCAGTTGTCTGGAGCTCGGGGGGGGGCGCTATGTTTTGAGGTAGAGGCACCAAATTTTCAGCATAGCATCCAATGCCTCACCTCAAAACACCCTCCAAGTTTTAAAATTATGGGTCCAATTCTATAAGCCCCCCCCCAAAAAAAGTGCCCCTATCCTTCATTATTTCCAAAGGAGGGAAGGCATTTAAAAGCTGTGCAGTCCCTTTAAATATGATGGCCAGAACTCCCTTTGGAGTTCAGTTATGCTTGTCACAACCTTGCTCCTGGCTCCACCCCCAAAGTGTCTCCTAGCTCCACCCTCCCAGAGCTTACAGTAGCTGCTGTACTAAAAGCCCTGTAAGCTCTTGGAGGGTTGGTTCCATCAGGGGGTGTGGCCTAATATGCAAAGGAGTTCCTGCTACAAAAAAGCCCTGGGTCTGAGCCATTAGGACTCTTACTTTCTTCAGACTATCAAAATGGAATTCCCATTCATATAAGCTCCCACACTTCTGGATGCCAATAGCAAAGGTTCAACAGGAATTGACCGTCTTCTTCATTTCCTGAGACCTCTGCCTGGCCACTAATAGATTACATTATGCTAGAACAGAAGGGCTGATTCGTTAAGGCAATTCTTTAGTTCTTATTCAAGTAGAACAAGGATCATCGATCTTTTTAAGTCCGCAGGTTCCTTTCAAATTCTGACACGGTGTGATGGACGCAACCACAAAATGGCTGCCATAAAATGGCTGCTGCAGGAGGTCCAGTGAGCTACAAGATGGCTGCCTTAGCTTACCTTCAATCACTCAGTGAAGATTCTTGTGATGTGGGGACAGCTGCTACCAAAGCGCCATATTAAGGAAACTGTATGAACAATCGAATCTGCCGTGGTCAAACTGAAGTAGGGTTGCCAATCCCCAGATGGGGGCAGGGGATCCCCCGGTTTGGAAGCCCTCCCCCCACTTCAGGGTCGTCAGAAAGCGGGGGGAGGGGAGGGAAATGTCTGCTGGGAACTCTATTATTCCCTATGGAGATTTATTCCCATAGAAAATCATGGAGAATTGATCTGCGGGTATCTGGGGCTCTGGGGGGGGCTGTTTTTTTGGGGTAGAGGCATCATATTTTCAGTATAGCATCTAGTGCCTTTCCCCAAAATACCCCACAAGTTTCAAAAAGATTGGACCAGGGGGTCCAATTCTATGAGCCCCAAAAGAAGGTGCCCCTATCTTTCATTATTTCCTATGGAAGGAAGGAATTGAAAAGGTGTGCCGTCCCTTTAAATGTGATGGCCAGAACTCCCTTGGAGTTCAATTATGCTTGTCACAGCCTTGATCTTAGCTCCACCCCTAATGTCTCCTGGCTCCACCCAAAGTCCCCAGATATTTCTTGAATTGGAATTGCCAACCCTAGGGCAGGGGATCCCCCGGTTTGGAGGCCCTCCCCCCCCTGCTTCAGGGTCATCAGAAAGCGGGGGGGGGGGGGGAAGGGAGGGAAATGTCTGCTGGGAACTTTATTATTCCCTATGGAGATGTATACCCATAGGAAATAATGGAGAATGGATCCGCAGGTATCTGGGGCTCTGGGGGGGCTGTTTTTTGGGGTAGAGGCACCAAATTTTCAGTATCGCATCTAGTGCCTCTCCCCAAAATACCCACTAAGTTTCAAAAAGATTGGACCAGGGGGTCCAATTCTATGAGCCCCAAAAGAAGGTGCCCCTATCCTTCATTATTTCCTATGGAAGGAAGGCATTTAAAAAGTGTGCAGTCCCTTTAAATGTGATGGGCCAGAACTCCCTTTGGCGTTCAATTATGCTTGTCACAGCCTTGACCTTGGCCCCACCCCTAATGTCTCCTGGCTCCACCCCCATAGTCCCCAGATATTTCTTGAATTGGACTTGGCAACCCTAAACTGAAGCCTTCTTGGGCAGAAGCCCTACTGGTCCAGTCCACGTTCTAAAAGAGCATTTGGCAAGCATCAGAAAAGTTGTTGGTGGGCTCCATGGCACCCATGGCATGACAGTGCGGACCACTGAAGTCGATTAATGGTGTAGTGGTTAAGAGCAGCAGAATCTAATCTAGAGAACCTAGTTTGATTCCCCACTCTTACACATGAAGCCTGCTGAGGGACCATAGGTCAGTCACAGCTCTCTCAGAATTCTCTCAGCTCCACCTCCCACACAAGGTGTCTCTTGTGGGGAGAGGAAGGGGAGGCGACTGTAAACTGTTTTGAGACTCCATAGGGTAGAGAATGGAACCCCGCGGCGCAGAGTGGTAAAGCAGCAGTACTGCAGTCCGAGCTCTCTGCTGATGACCTGAGCTTGATCCTGGCAGAAGCTGGGTTCGGGTAGCCGGCTCAAGGTTGACTCAGCCTTCCAGCCTTCCAAGGTCAGTGAAATGAGTCCCCAGCTTGCTGGGGGGAAAGTGTAGATGACTGTAGACATCGATGCTGTAGACATCATTTATCTTGATTTCAGTAAGGCTTTTGATAAGGTTCCACATACTATCCTTTGCTACAAGTTGGTAAAAGGTGGTTTGGATCCTGTTACCGTTAGGTGGATCTGTAACTGGTTGTCAGATCGCACCCGAAGAGTGCTTGTGAATGGTTCCTCATCCTCTTGGAGAGGAGTGACAAGTGGAGTGCCTCAAGGTTCTGTCCTGGGACCTGTTTAGTTCAACATCTTTATCAATGACTTGGATGAAGGAATAGAGGGAATGCTTATTAAATTTGCAGATGATACTAAATCGGGAGGGGTTGCAAACACAGAAGAAGACAGAAACAGGATACAAGATGACCTTGACAGGCTGGAAAACTGGGCTAAAATCAATAAAATGAATTTTAACAGGGAGAAATATAAAGTTCTGCATTAAGGTAGGAAAAATCCAGTGCATGGTTATAGGATGGGGGAGACTTGTCTTAGCAGTACTATGTGCGAAAAGGATCTAGGGGTCTTAGTGGATCATATGCTGAACATTAGTCAACAGTGTGACGCAGTGGCTAAAAAGGCAAATGCAATTTGGGGCTGTATCAATAGAAGTATAGTGTCCAGATCACGTGATGTGATGGTATCGCTTTACTCTGTTCTGGTAAGACCTCACCTTGTGTATTGTGTTCAGTTTTGGGCACTACACTTTAAGAAAGATATAGACAAGCTGGAACGGGTCCAGAGGAGGGCGACAAAGATGGTGAGGGGTCTGGGGACCAAGTCCTATGGGGAAAGATTGAAGGAGTTGGGGATGTTTAGCCTGGAGAGGAGGTGACTGAGAGATGATATGATCACCGTCTTCAAGTACTTGAAGGGCTGTAATCTAGAGGATGGTGTGGAATTGTTTTCTGTGGTCCCAGAAGGTAGGACCAGAACCAATGGGTTGAAATTAAATCAAAAGTGTTTCCGGCTCAACATTAGGAAGAATGTCCTGACTGTTAGAGTGATTCCTCAGTGGAACAAGCTTCCTTGGTGGGTGGTGGGCTCTCCTTCTTTGGAGGTTTTTGAACAGAGGCTAGATGGCCATCTGACAGCAATGACGATCCTGTGAATTTAGGGGGAGGTGTTTGTGAGTTTCCTGCATTGTGCAGGGGGTTGGACTAGATGACCCTGGAGGTCCCTTCCAACTATGATTCTATGACTGGGGAAGGCAATGGTAAACCACCCAATAAAAAGTCTGTTGTGAAAACATTGTGATGTGATGTCACTCCAGAGTTGGAAACAACTGGTGCTTGCACAGGGGACTAAAAAAAAGGTAGTGTCCTGTGCAAGCACCAGTCGTTTCCGACTCTGAGGTGACATTGCTTTCACAACATTTTCAAGGCAGACTTTTTATGAGGTTCGCCATTGCCTTTCCCAGTCATCTACACTTCCCCCCCATCAAGCTGGGTACTCATTTTACCGACCTTGGAAGGATGGAAGGCTGAGTCAACTTGGAGCGAGCTACCTGAACCCAACTTCCGCTGGGATTGATCGAAAGTTGTGAGCAGAACTTAGGACGGCAGTACTGCAGCTTTACCACTCTGCGCCATGGGGCTCTTTTATCTTTTTAGGGTAGAGAAAAGCTGGGTATAAAAACCAGCTCTTCTTCACCGTCAACTTAGATGCATTGTTTCCTGAACGTTCAACCCGTATCTCTATATAATTTCTTTTTTATCATAATGAGCATCCGATATATAGGTACAAAGCAAGAAATTACTGAAATGGATTTGAAAAGACGATGTTCCTAAACATGCATCTCTATCAGTAAACCAAAACACAGACAATGGGAGAGAGAAATGTAATTGTATACACTCAACTGCGGAAAGCATCTACCATGACAGCAGTTCCATTAAATAAATCTACCCTGCCGAAAAGAGATCTTGAGTCAATTTGGAACTGTTTTGTGTGATCTATGGAACAGAAAGTGCTTTAAAAGTTTTGTCTAAACACTGAAGGCGAATGAATGATTTGCAGCCAATAATTTTATCTGATGAATTCTTGCCGTCTTCTTGTGGACGCTTTGTGAATATTTATTTCTTATTTGAAATTGGTCACTGCTGCTCTCGGCGAAATAACTCTTCCATGTCAAGTGGAACAACCACAGCAGGTATTTGTGGCATTTCGCGTCAGCTGGGTTTGCGATGAGAGCATCGAGCCATTCATCAGAAGGAAACCTTCAAAAGCGAGGGCATATGCCCCACATTACGCATTGTTATAGCCATGGAGGGCCTATTGAGATACTTATCTGAATGGGCCCCCACTAAGTAGATATTTTTTAACAAAAAATATTTTTTTATTGAAGTAGGCAAGAGTAAACAGAACATCATAGAATCATAGAGCTGGAAGGGACCTCTAGGGTCATCTAGTCCAACTCCCTGCACAATGCAGGAAACTCACAAACACCTCCCCCTAAATTCACAGGATCTTCATTGCTGTCAGATGGCCATCTAGCCTCCGTTGAAAAACCTCCAAGGAAGGAGAGCCTACCACCTCCCGAGGAAGCCCGTTCCACTGAGGAATCACTCTAACAGTCAGGACGTTCTTCCTAATGTTGAGCCGGAAACTCTTTTGATTTAATTCAATCCATTGGTTCTGGTCCTACCTTCTGGGGCCACAGAAAACAATTCCACACCATCCTCTATATGACAGCCCTTCAAGTATTTGAAGATGGTGATCATATCACCTCTCAGCTGCCGCCTCTCCAGGCTAAACATGCCCAGCTCCTTCAACCTTTCTTCATAGGACTTGGTCTCCAGACCCCGCACCATCTTCGCCGCCTTCCTCTGGACTCGTTCCAGCTTGTCTCTATCCTTCTTAAAATGTGGTGGCCAAAACTGAACACAATACTCCAGGTGAGGTCTTACCAGAACAGAATAAAGCAATACCATCACATCACGTGACCTGGACATATCAACGGTCTTATCAAAAGATTCCAAAGAGCATGAATACATGCATTACCGTATAAAATAAAATCAGATATACCGTAACTGAACAGTATCGAATGGATATGTTACAGCTAAAGAAATCACTATGAACTAATAATGTAAATGGAGCATTCATGAAAAAAACACTAGGTATAAATTAAAGCGTTATTAAACTACGAATGAAATGAAGAAATGAATAAGAATAAAATAAAGAACTAAATAAAGAGTTCCACTCCTGTGTCGTAGCATTAAAAAGAAATTGTGCAAGAGGGAAAAGGAGAACATTAAGAATCCTGTGTTAAAAGCAAAACAAAGACATTTGATAAGAATTATAGGGAGAAATTTCCTGATTGAAGACGTATTCTACAAAAGGGAACCATTTTGCAGTGAAATGAGGAGGAGCAGGAAAGGAGTCAGAACGATGTAAGTAGTCGGTGATATTGTCCATTATGAAGTATTCCCAGACTTTTGTAAGCCAAGCAGTTGTGGTGGGAACTTTTGATGCTTTCCATGAGAGTAGATATATTTTGGGGCATATTATCTAGACAAGTGGTGAAATTACTGATCCGCACTTCCCCAGAATGCCTTTGACATTTAACGTGAGTCAGAAGATGAAGACCTGCCTTCCCATGACTAGTCCATGGCAGAAGAGAATGTTCCGCTAGCCTCTACTCTTCCAGTTTGGTGTAGTGGTTAAGTGTGCGGACTCTTATCTGGGAGAACAGGGTTTGATTCCCTGCTCCTCCACTTGCAGCTGCTGGAATGGCCTTGGGTCAGCTGCTGGGAGACCTCTCTGTGAAAGGGCAGCTGCTGGGAGAGCTCTCCCAGCCCCACCCACCTGTTGTGGGGGAGAAGATAAAGGAGACTGTGAGCCACCCTGAGAGTGCAAAGATTCGAAGTGGAGGGTGGAATATAAATCCAATATTTCCTTCTCCTCCTCCTTCTTGTGGTTCACAGTACCCCAGGTGCTTGCCTCAAATTCCAGCATGGTTAAGACAAACCATTCACACTATACTGATTAGATTTACTGGACAAGTAGGTTAAGTGCCTTCAAGTTGCTTCCAACTTATGCTGACCCTATGAATCAATGATTTCCAAAATATCCTATCATTAACAGCCTTGCTCAGGTCTTGCAAACTGAGGACCCTGGCTCCTTTGATTGAGTCCATTAGGCCACGCCCCCCTGATGTAGCCAATCCTCCAAGAGCTCAGAGGGCTCTTCGTACAGGGCCTACTGTAAACTCTTGGAGGATTGGCTAAATCAGGGGGTGTGGCCTAATATGCAAAGGAGTTCCTGCGACAAAAAGCCCTGCTAATAACAGAAATGGATCAAAGCAAAAGTGATTAACCCCTCTCAAATCAAAAAGGAATCTCGTTCACTCAGAGTTAATTTAGCCATTTGCCCATCCATGGAAGTGTGTGTGATCATAGCCACTGATTAGATCACACCCATGGAAATGGTGGAGTGTAGCACCCATGGAAGTGGTGGAGTGTAGCACATGGAATTCACTGCCACAGGAGGCTTCTCTTATGTTCTCAGGGCTTTTATTGTGGCAGGAGCTCCTTTACATATTAGGCCACACACCACTGATGTAGCCAATCCGCCTTGAACTTACAGTAGCCCCTGTCCTAAGAGCCCTGTAAGCTCTTGGAAGATTAACTACATCAGAGGTTGTGTGGCCTAATATGCAAAGGAGTTCCTGCTACAAAAAAAAAAAGCCCTGCCAAAGCATCCACTGTCTCCAAGGTAACTGGTCTCTGTGGTCTGGAGCTCAGCAGGCATCTAACACACAAGGTGATTACAAAAAAAAGAATCAGGGAAATTGATGGCCGACACCCGTCACTCTTCGAGAAGCACAAACAACTCTCCTTTGAATGTACTTAATCACTAATTGCTGGCTGGAGGCTTTGCAAAAATTTGGAGAGGGGAGGAGGGAAATTACCGACATCACTTAAACAGGATGCGACATCTCAGCAATTTAATTAAAATTTCTACTTAGAGTCTGAGGGATGTAAACAAGGCTTGGACATTCCTTAGGCAACTAGGGGAAAAAAAACCCCTCCTTTCCAATTTATTACATTTAGCTAATAAGGCTAGAGGGGGAAACTTTGCACTGTCCTGTCAGTTTTGATTACCCGTAACAAACATTTGTGTTTGATTGCCAGAGCTGTGACCTGAGTTAAAGTGCCTCGTGGGATATATCCCCCCCCAAAATGAAAAGACAGAGTCCAAGGAATAAGCAGGGGTGGGATTCTAACAGGAGCTCCTTTGCATATTAGGCCACACACCCCTGGTGTAGCCAATCCTCCGAGTGCTTACAACAAAGCCCCTTGGAAGCTCTGGGAGGATTGGCTACATCAGGGGGGTGTGGTCCAATATGCAAAGGCGCTCCTGTTAGAATTCCACCCCAGGAAATTAGAGTCCTTCACCTCTGTGTGCCAATACCAAGCAACCAATGCCAAAATCCCAGAGCCTAACTGTTCAAGTAGATGCCCAAAGTTATCAACATTTGCTAATAAGACGTGAGTACCATAACTGTACCCATCTAACTCAGAAGCCTTTCATGGTTAATGAGAAGCTTGTTTTATTTTTGTTTCGCCTTGAGATTCCTTTGTAAATTAGATAGAGATGCAGCTGCTGTTGCTACATATTGAAACCTCTTGGTTAATAAGCTAGTACTGGAGACCAGAATTTGAACCTTTCTTTCTCTTTTCTATCCCCCTTCCTTCTGTTGCTTTATGTAGAGTAAAGATACATAGATTTGGTTTTGTATGATCACAGATATGATAGATAAGGATCTGGAATCTGCCACTAAATAGCTGGTAAAACAGGAGGATTCTGCAGTAATATCCAAAGTAATATCATAAAATATTGGTAGACTTTAAAGGTAATATATATGCATTAATTTTGAGTACTTGCAGGTATAATGAATGATACTTTTTCTTTTGTTTTTCTTGATGGAGTAAATAACTGTAATCTATTCTTTTGTTTTCTGTATCCTATCCCTCATCCATCCCCCAAGTCTTTAATTTTCCTCGTTAAATTTAATAAAGCTTGTTATCCAAAATCCAAGAGTCATGCCCACAAAGCAGGGTTGCCAGCCCCCTCAGCAGAGGTGGGAGTCCCTGACACCGGCCCCTGCCCCCTGTCATTGATCAGCTGGCCAGCTGGGGACTTATCCGGAGAAAGAGGAAAGCCAAGGGGATGTCACTGGTGACGGGGAGACATCATTTCCAGTGTGCACAGGGTATGACAACGTCATGCCAGCATCAACTAGATGACATCCTGGTGTTTGGGCAAAAACTCTATGGTAGAAGCCATTTTTACCAGAGAGTTTTTGCCTAAATATCAGAGCGTTGGCATAAAGTTGTACCGTGATGATGTCATTTCTGGTGCATGCTGGAAGCAATGTAGCTATATCACCTGGGCTTTTCTATTTCTCCTGGTAAGTCCCCCCTCCATTGCCAGGAGAGACCTAGAGACCCTACCACAAACATATTCCCATCTTTCCAGGATAGGTTCTAGATATACAAATAACGTACCTTTCCTTTCCTTATATTTTTCATGCATTGGCTTATTTGTTTTGAAGTGCAAATTTCTTTTTGAGACACTTTTCTCATCTGATTCCCCACTAGCCTTGTCCCAGTCTAACTCTCCTCTTCTCTGTGGAGCTTCCATCTGATTTTGCACAAACTGCCGCGAGGCTGAGACTCACTCTGCCTCTTTCCCGTGGCAAGCAAGCAAGATCCTCTGAAAACCAGTTTCTGCTTGCCTTGAATGGGGATGAAGGAGGCAGAGTGAGTCACAGTCCTGCAGAAGCTTGTGCAAAATTGGACGGAAGTCCTGTGGAGAAGAGGAGTCCGAGACCGGGACAAGGCTAGTGGGGAATCGGTCTAAGTGGCATCCAGTTGCTTCTTATGGCAACTCTGTGAAGAGGACTGATGAATAATGCTACTGAGTCCATCCTCCAAAGAAGTCATTTTCTCAAACCTTTGTTGTCTCGAGACCAGTTGTAATTCCAGATCTCTCTCTGGACCCCCCCCCCCCGCCCCGAATGTTGGCAAACCTACTGGATAGACAGCAGTAAAATAATAACCATGTAAACTAGTTCATTTGAGAGGTGGTTTTGGAGGAGAGTTCTACAGATCCCGTAGATTGCCCAAAAGACAAATGCTGTTGTTGTTCAGTCGCACAGTCGAGTCCGACTCTTGGACAAAGTCATGCCAGGTCCTCTTGTCTTCCACCATCCTCTAAAGTCTGCTCAAATCCGTGTTTGTTACATCAGTCACGCTGTCCAGCCATCTCATCTTTTGCCGCCCCCTTCTTCTTTTGCCTTCTGTCTTTCCCAGCATCAGGATCTTCTCCAGTGAGTGCTCCCTTCTCATTTGGTGGCCAAAGTATTTGAGCTTCAGCTTCAGCGTCTGATCTTATTCTATGGCCTACTGTAAGCTCTTGGAGGACTGGATGCATCGAGGGTGTGTGGCCTAATATGTAAAGGAGTTCCTGTTGCAAGAAAAGCCCTGTGGCAGTTCCATGAGTTAACAGTGTACTTTGTTCAGAAGTGTTTTCCCAGGGAGGGTTTTTTCCCCCTTTCAGATTTATATTATTGGAGTTGGGCTGAAAGTAAATGGCCAAGAGATGAACTTCTCTCAGCCATGGGCAAGCTCTGATGGGGAAATTAGAAACCCCTGCCCTGAACGGTGTAGTGGAATGAAATAGTTGATTGTGCATCAACAAGAATGGTCATCCACGTAGGTTGCATGTCAGTGGTCCACACATTAAGCATGGGTGCATCCACCAAACCATTTAGCCTTGCCACCGGGCTTTAGCTTTTGCTTCCCAGTCAGTCCAGACTGCGTGTTACTTAACAAGAGAAGTGCAAGAGAAAAGACAACTGAAGAGGAAAAGAAATTAAGCCCTCAAGCTAATTTTGCTGCTAAAATTAATTTGGTTCCAGAAATCAATGACACATTAACCAATTAACACTCAACCTCAAGGAGAGAAAGTTATTCCTCCCACAATACTGCCTTAGCCTTCATTCTCCCTTCTACACATAGTTCCTGTCCTGTCCTTAAGTGATCTCTTGCTTTCTGTTGCCCCAGAAGGTAGGAGTGGAACCACGGGGCCAAAATTAAATCAAGAGAGTTTTCGGCTAAACGTTCAGAGGAACTTACTGACAGTTTGAGCAGTTCCGAAGAAGAAGAAGAAGAAGAAGAAGAAGAAGAAGAAGAAGAAGAAGAAGAAGAAGAAGAAGAAGAAGAAGAAGAAGAAGAAGAAGAAGAAGAAGAAGATGATGATGATGATGATGATGATGATGATGATGATGATGATGATGATGATGATGATGATGATGATGATGATGATATTGAATTTATATCCCGCCCTCCACTCCGAAGAGTCTCAGAGCAGCTCACAATCTCCTTTACCTTCCTCCCCCACAACAGACACCCTGTGAGGTAGATGAAGGTATTGGATTTATATCCCGCCCTCCACTCCGAAGAGTCTCAGAGCGGCTCACAATTTCCTTTACCTTCCCCCCCCCCCCAACAACAGACACCCTGTGAGGTAGATGAAGATATTGGATTTATATCACACCCTCCACTCTGAAGAGTCTCAGAGCGGCTCACAATCTCCTTTACCTTCCTCCCCCACAACAGGCACCCTATGAGGTGGGTGGGGCTGGAGAGGGCTCTCACAGCAGCTGTCCTTTCAAGGACAACCTCTGCCAGAGCTATGGCTGACCCAAGGCCATGCTAGCAGGTGCAAGTGGAGGAGTGGGGAATCAAACCCAGTTCTCCCAGATAAGAATCTGCACACTTAACCACTACACCAAACTGGCTCTCCAAGGTGGGCTCTCCTTCTTTGGAAGATTTTAAACAGAGGCTAGGTGGCCATCTGACAGCAATACTGATTATGTGAATTAGGCAGATCATGAGACAGGAAGGGTTGCATCAGTGCTTAGTTCTCGTGGTCCTTTCTTACATGCCCAGGGAAATGCTGATCGCCATTTTGAACATATGAAGCTGCCTTATACTGAATCATACCCTCAGTCCATCACAGTCAGTATTGTCTACTCAGACTGACAGCGGCTCTCCAAGGTCTCAAGCTGAGGTTTTTCATGCCTATTTACCTGAACTCTTTTTAGTTGGAGATGCCAGGGATTGAACCTGGGACCTTCTGCTTACTAAGCAGATGCTCTACCACCGAGCCACCGTCCCTCAGCAATTTTCTCCAGGCCAGTTTAGCTAGGGATCCAGGAGTCTTAGTTTCAATTTCCTCTGGTGGTTGTTGGCTTCTGGAATGGTGTGCTTGTGGAATCATTACAAGGACCACATGAATGGCTGGCAGATCCCATCAGCAGCTTATTGATTTAGGACAGGGGTGGCCAACGGTAGCTCTCCAGATGTTTTTGCCTACAACTCTCATCAGCCCCAGCCATTGGCCATGCTGGCTGGGGCTGATGGGAGTTGTAGGCAAAAACATCTGGAGAGCTACCGTTGATCGCCCCTGATATAGGACATTTTATTGAAGTTATTGATGGGGACACAAACTGGCTTACATCGTCCTCTTTGCCTCTGTTTTATCCTCACAACAACCCTGTGATGTAGCTTAGGCGGGCAGCATGTGACTGGCCCCAGGTCATCTGACGAGTTGCCATGACACAAGAGGGGATTCAAGCCTATTCCAGCTCTCTTAATCATGACCCAATAGCGGCCTACACATCTCCGACCTCTGCCTAACCTACCTCACAGGGTATCTGTTGTGGAGCGAGGAGGGGAAGGTGATTGTAAACCACTCTGAGATTCCTTTGGGTAGTGAAGAAACATCAACTGAGGGGTGACATAATAGAGGTTTACAAGACTATACATGGGATAGAGAAGGCAGAGAAGGAAGTACTTTTCTCCCTTTCTCACAATAGAAGAACTCGTGGGCACTCAATGGAATTGCTGAGCAGTCGGGTTAGAACTGATAAAAGGAAGTCCTTCTTCATCCAAAGGGTGAATAATATGTGGAATTAACTGCCACAGGAGTGGGTGGTGGTGGCTATAAGCATAGCCAGCTTCAAGAGGGGATTGGATAAACATATGGAGCAGAGGTCCATCAGTGGCTATGAGCCACAGCATATTGTTGGAATGCTCTGTTTGGGGCAGTGATGCTCTATATTCTTGGTGCTTGGGAGGGACTACAGTGTGAGGACTTCTAGTGTCCTGGCTCCACTGATGGACCTTTTGATGGCACCTGAGTTTTTTGGCTGCTGTGTGACACAGTGTTGGACTGGATGGGCCATTGGCCTGATCCAACATGGCTTCTCTTATGTTCTTATGAAGGGTGGGGTATATTTGAGATCCAGTTTGGTGTAGTGGTTAAGAGTCCTAGACTCTAACCTGGAGAGCTGGGTTTGATCCCCCAGTACTCCACAAAAACTTGCTGTGTGACCTGGGGTCAGTCACACATTCTTTCAGAGCCGTTTATGATAGAAAGCCAATTTGGTGTAGTGGTTAAGTGTGCGGACTCTTATCTGGGAGAACCGGGTTTGATTCCCCACTCCTCCATCTGCACCTGCTGGAATGGCCTTGGGTGAGCCATAGCTCTAGCAGAGGTTGTCCTTGAAAGGGCAGCTGCTGTGAGAGCCCTCTCAGCCCCACCCACTTCACAGGGTGTCTGTTGTGGGGGAACAAGATAAAGGAGATTGTGAGCCACTCTAAGACTCTGAGTGGAGGGCGGAATATAAATTCAATGTCTTCTTTTCATCTTCTTCTCCTCTTATGTGCAGTTCTTGAGAAGGCTCTCTTAGCCCCACCTACCTCACAGGGTTCCTGCTGTGGGGAGGGAAAGGGAAAGGAAATTATGAGCCACTCTGAGACTCCGAGTAACGGTGAGGTATAAATCCTCCTCCTCTGTCATCAGATCAGTTTTAGTTCCCTGAGCTTTCCAGAATCCACCTGGCGGCCCTACTAAAATACCAATGGCAACGAAATGAATTCACTATCAATTCCTGTTCCAGAAGAGTTCGCAGTAGAAGAGCAGCACCTTAGAGGCCAACAAGATTTGGGTATCTGACAAAGGGAACTTTAACTCTTGAACGCTGTGGTTTTCAAAATGTGAAATTCTGCCATGATACCCTCGTGAGTTGGTACATTTGTCTCAGGCTGGTACACTTAAAATCGGAAAGTCCTCTTCTCTGCTACCAAGAGGAACAGCTCCATGCACTCCAAAGGGATCTGCTGAGGCTGGGCGAGTGGGCGTCAACATGGCAGATGAGGTTCAATGTGGCCAAGTGCAAAGTAATGCACATTGGGGCCAAGAATCCCAGCTACAAATACAAGTTGATGGGTTGTGAACTGGCAGAGGCTGACCAATAGAGAGATCTTGGGGTCGTGGTAGAGAACTCACTGAAAATGTCAAGACAGTGTGCGATTGCAATAAAAAAGGCCAACGCCATGCTGGGAATTATTAGGAAGGGAATTGAAAACAAATCAGCCAGTATCATAATGCCCCTGTATAAATCAATGGTGCGGTCTCATTTGGAGTACTGTGTGCAATTCTGGTCACCACACCTCAAAAAGGATATTATAGCATTGGAAAAAGTCCAGAAAAGGGCAACTAGAATGATTCAAGGGTTGGAACACTTTCCCTATGAAGAAAGGTTAAAACGCTTGGGGCTCTTTAGCTTGGAGAAACGTCAACTGCGGGGTGACATGATAGAGGTTTACAAGATTATGCATGGGATGGAGAAAGTAGAGAAAGAAGTACTTTTCTCCCTTTCTCACAATACAAGAACTCGTGGGCATTCAATGAAATTGCTGAACAGTCAGGTTAAAACGGATAAAAGGAAGTACTTCTTCACCCAAAGGGTGATTAACATGTGGAATTCATTGCCACAGGAGGTGGTGGTGGCTACAAGGTTAGCCAGTTTCAAGTGGGGATTGGATAAAAATATGGAGCAGAGGTCCATCAGTGGCTATTAGCCACAGTGTGTGTGTGTGTGTGTGTGTACTGGCCACTGTGTGATACAGAGTGCTGGACTGGATGGGCCATTGGCCTGATCCAACATGGCTTCTCTTATGTGACACAGAGTGTTGGACTGGATGGGCCATTGGCCTGATCCAACATGGCTTCTCTTATGTTCTTATGTTCCTCTAAGTGACAATTTTTCAAATGCTTCAAGAGAACCAGTCCCCCCTCAGCTTCCTCTTCTCCAGACAGGACCAGTTTCCCACTAACGTAGCTCTGCTGCCAGGCTTCTGTTTTCCCCAGTGCAAGTAATCAATATCCCACCAGTCACTCCATGGGTGTGTTTTGACGTGGAGCTTCCTCCAGTTCCCCTCACAGCTTTGTGATGCTGCCTTTTAAGGATTGAGAAACCGCAAGGGGAACTGGTGAGAGCCCTGTGTCAAAATGTCCCCATGGAGTAACTGGTGGGAAATTGATCGCTTGCACCAGGGGGAAACAGAAGCCTGGGGGTGGAGCAATGCTAGTGTGAAATCAATATGAATGTTCTCAAGTCCTTCAGCCTTTCCTCAGCATTCCCAAATCCCTCAGCCTTTCCTCCTAAGGCTTGATCTCCAGGTCCCTGATCATCCTCTCTTCTGCACCTGCTCCTTCCATCCACATTGATAATATAATATAGTGGGTTCTATGGATCGATGAGGTGAGATGGTAATGAAACACCCGCTCTTTATTGGTTCCAACATAGTAAAACTAAGCATAAGACTGAAGACTGGGCCCACAAGGCCAATTTATATACACAACAGGGTTCCTGTGCAAACACTCTATTGGTCCATTCAAACCAGCAGGGGGCCCGTGATTGGAGTGGGGCAGCAGGAATTAGGATCCTGCTGCCCATTGTTCTCAAGTCCCCAAGCTCTGGCCATCTGGCTCCAACAAGCCAGGCAGGAACACCCAATTCAGTTCTCACATGAGTCCACATACATAACAGATAAACATCTGGAGCAGAGGTCCATCAGTGGCTATTAGCCACAGCGTATTGTTGGAACTCTCTATCTGGGGCAAGTGATGGTCTGTATTCTTGGCACTTGGGAGGGGCAACAGGGGGAGGTCTTCTAGTATCCTGGCCCCACTGATAGACCTCTTGATGGCACCTGGTTTTTTTTGGCCACTGTGTGTGACCCAGAGTGTTGGACTGGATGGGCCATTGGCCTAATCCAACATGGCTTCTCTTATGTTGTTATGTGACACAGGGTGTTGGACTGGATGGGCTACTGGCCTGATCCAACATGGCTTCTCTTATGTTCTTACGTGACACAGAGTGTTGGATTGGATGGGTCATTGGCCTGATCCAACATGGCTTCTCTTATGTGACACAGAGTGTTGGACTGGATGGGCCATTGGCCTGATCCAACATGGCTTCTCTTATGTGACACAGAGTGTTGGACTGGATGGGCCACTGGCCTGATCCAACATGGCTTCTCTTATGTTCTTATGTGACACAGTGTTGGACTGGATGGGCCACTAGCCTGATCCAACATGGCTTTTCTTATGTTCTTACGTGACACAGAGTGTTGGACTGGATGGGCCATTGGCCTGATCCAACATGGCTTCTCTTATGTTCTTATGTTCAAAGTGAGGCCTCCAGAACTGTGGCCTGACTGATACGGTGTACTTCTCTCCAAATGAAGGTTTGCTGGGTCCCTCTGTTGTGCGTCTGTTCATCCGCACACCTGAGCTCATCCCCATGTTGTTTTTTTTTTAAATGTCCCTGACTTCTTGACGATGACGCTCACCCACTTCCACTTAACAAGACTATTTAACGGAGGCACTTTATGATTTGGGGATGGTTTTTAAGCTCTTTATTTCTAACCTGCTCGAAGAGATGTGCTGTGTGCCCTATCGCGTAATAACAATAACAGCGGTCCTGATTGCTTTCAGATTATCCAGGATGGCACTTATTAGAGTCTCTTTCTTTATGCACTGTTTCTCTCCATTTCGTCACAAGAAAGAAAAATCAATCTCCTTTCTCTCCCGATAACAAGAGAGACTTTTGTATGGAGGCAGAGTGATTCCTTTCCAACCGCTCCGAGTGCCTTGAACAGGGATGAAAAATGTGGCTTGCCTCCCAATTTCCTCTCTATCTCCCCTCTCCGTGTGATTTTCTTAATCTCAGAGGGCTCTGGCCCATGGTGTGAATGTACATAATGCTCTCATACGTTGACGTGTTGCCATTTCCGCCAAAAGAAGAAGAAGAAGGCAAGAAGCATTATGGATCATACTTTTTGCACTGATAACACCCTGACTTGTGACCCTGGTGTTGGGGAGACAATGGCTCATTTATGAAGAAAACACAGCATTTCCGGAAGGCAACATTAAACACAATGTGCCACTTCAAAAATCAGGCACATTAGGGCAATGGGGACTGCACTGTGATCGATCTTCGCCAAAAGAACATTTATCACAGGTCTGTTATTCACAATGTGGATAATGTTCGGCTGGGGATGCTTGTGTGCGGCGTGACTCACTTTCAGGAATCCTTCAGGTTTATTTTTATTAACTAGTAATATAGGGTTGCCAAGTCCAATTCAAGAAATATCTGGGGACTTTGGGGGCAGAGCCAGGAGACTTTGGGGGTGGAGCCAGGAGACATTGGGGATGGAGCCAGGAACAAGGGTGTGACAAGCATAAGTGAACTCCAAGGGAGTTCTCGCCATCACATTTAAAAGGGACAGCACACCTTTTTAAATGCCTTTCTTCCATAGGAAATAATGAAGGCTAGGGGCACCATCTTTTGGGGCTCATAGATTTGGACCCCCTGGTCCAATCATTTTGAAACTTGGGGGGATATTTTGGGGAGAGGCACTAGATGCTATACAAAAATTTGGTGCATCTATCTCAAAAAATAGCCCCCCAGAGCCCCCAATACCTGCAGATCAATTCCCCATTATTCCCCATTATTCATTCTCCATAGGGAGTAGTAGAGTGCCCAGTAGACATTTCCCTCCCCCCCCACGCTTTCTAAAGTGGGGGGAGGGTCTCCAAACCAGGAAATCCTCTGCCCCCTCCCTCTCTCTCACACACAAAATACTCACAGGGTCTTGTTCCTGCAGAACTTTACTTGCTCTGAAAACGAAAGCAAAAGAAAGGGAGGGGCCGTTCTCCAATGAAACTGTTACTGACCCTTTCCCATGAAGCCCTTCCTGTTTCCTGCTTCCTGCTCAGTCTCAAAGGGACGCATTTTAAAAACGGACCTGTTTGCAGGTTTCTAAACCTGCAGGAGCTCTAAAACTACATGATGACTGTGGGGGTGGGGCTTCCTCCGCCGGCCAGCTGGCTGGGGGCGAGGGAAGCCTGTAAAATGGGGGATCCCCCGCTGGGACCTGGGGATTGGGAAGCCTATAGCAATAAGGCCCGTTAAGGGGAGAAATGCAGCAGGCACTAGAAATTTGCTACAGGTGAGTTTCATGGCCTTGGAGGGGCTGGGTAGCACTCCTAATAGCCCAAACAAGCTCAGTCTCATCCGAGCTAGGAAGCTAAGCAAGGTTGCTACTTGGATGGGAGACCACCAAGGAAGAAGGGATTGCTCTGCAAAGGAATGCAGTGACAAACCACCATAAAAACATTAGAGAAGCCATGTTGGGTCATCCAGTCCAACACTCTGTAGAATCATAGAGTTGGAAGGGACCTCCAGGATCATCTAGTCCAACCCCCTGCACAATGCGGGAAACTCACAAACCCCTCCCCCTAAATTCACAGGATCTCCATCGCTGTCAGATGGCCTCCGTTGAAAAACCTCCAAGGAAGGAGAGCCCACCACCTCCCGAGGAAGCCTGTTCCACTGAGGAACCGCTCTAAACTCACAAACCCCTCCCCCTAAATTCACAGGATCTCCATCGCTATCAGATGGCCATCTAGCCTCCGTTGAAAAACCTCCAAGGAAGGAGAGCCCACCACCTCCCGAGGAAGCCTGTTCCACTGAGGAACCGCTCTAAACTCACAAACCCCTCCCCCTAAATTCACAGGATCTCCATCGCTGTCAGATGGCCATCTAGCCTCCGTTGAAAAACCTCCAAGGAAGGAGAGCCCACCACCTCCCGAGGAAGCCTGTTCCACTGAGGAACCGCTCTAAACTCACAAACCCCTCCCCCTAAATTCACAGGATCTCCATCGCTGTCAGATGGCCATCTAGCCTCCGTTGAAAAACCTCCAAGGAAGGAGAGCCCACCACCTCCCGAGGAAGCCTGTTCCACTGAGGAACCGCTCTAAACTCACAAACCCCTCCCCCTAAATTCACAGGATCTCCATCGCTGTCAGATGGCCATCTAGCCTCCGTTGAAAAACCTCCAAGGAAGGAGAGCCCACCACCTCCCGAGGAAGCCTGTTCCACTGAGGAACCGCTCTAAACTCACAAACACCTCCCCCTAAATTCACAGGATCTCCATCGCTGTCAGATGGCCATCTAGCCTCCGTTGAAAAACCTCCAAGGAAGGAGAGCCCACCACCTCCCGAGGAAGCCTGTTCCACTGAGGAACCGCTCTAAACTCACAAACCCCTCCCCCTAAATTCACAGGATCTCCATCGCTGTCAGATGGCCATCTAGCCTCCGTTGAAAAACCTCCAAGGAAGGAGAGCCCACCACCTCCCGAGGAAGCCTGTTCCACTGAGGAACCGCTCTAAACTCACAAACACCTCCCCCTAAATTCACAGGATCTCCATCGCTGTCAGATGGCCATCTAGCCTCCGTTGAAAAACCTCCAAGGAAGGAGAGCCCACCACCTCCCGAGGAAGCCTGTTCCACTGAGGAACCGCTCTAAACTCACAAACCCCTCCCCCTAAATTCACAGGATCTCCATCGCTGTCAGATGGCCATCTAGCCTCCGTTGAAAAACCTCCAAGGAAGGAGAGCCCACCACCTCCCGAGGAAGCCTGTTCCACTGAGGAATCGCTCTAACGGTCAGGAAGTTCTTCCTCATGTTGAGCCAAAAACTCTTTTGATTTAATTTCAACCCACTGGTTCTGGTCCTATCTTCTGGGGCCATAGAAAACAATTCCACACGATCCTCTAGATGACAGCCCTTCAAGTTGTTGAAGATGGTGATCACTGTGTCATACAGTGGCCAAAAACCAGCTGTCATCAGTGGGGCCAGAATCCCAAAAGCCCTCCCACTACACACACACCCAAACACCAAGAAGACAGAGCATCACATCCCCAGACAGAGTGTTCCATCTATTCTTTGTGGCTAATAGCCACTGATGGATCTCTGTTCCAGATCCTCTCTTGAAGCTGTCAATGCCAGTAGCTGCTGCCACTTCCCGCAGCATGAATTCCACATGTTAATTTACTCTTTGGCTGAAGAAGCACTTCCTCCTCTCAGTTCTAAGCCTACTGCTCGTTAATTCCATGGAGTGCCCATGAGTTCTTGTATTGTGAGAAAGGGAGAAAAGGACTTCTTTCTCCACCTTCTCTATACCAGGCATCATTTGGTAAACTTACCTCATGGCACTTCTCAGTCATCATTTCTCCAAGCTAAAGAATCCTTACCGTTCTTCATAGGGAAGGTGTTCCACCACCTGAATCATTTTAGTTGCCCTTTTCTGCACCTTTTCCCAATGCTATGTACAGGGGTGGAATTCTAGCAGGGGCTCCTTTGCATATTAGGCCACACACCCCCTGATGTAGCCAATCCTCTAAGAGCTTACAAAAAAGAGCCTTGTAAGCTCTTGGAGGATTGGCTACACCAGGGGCGTGTGGCCTAATACGCAAAGGAGCTCCTGCTAGAATTCCACCCCTGGATTGATCGATCCATCCATCCATCCATCCATCCATCCATCCATCCATCCATCCATCTATCTATCTATCTATCTATCTATCTATCTATCTATCTATCTATCTATCTATCTATCTATCTATCTATCTATCTATCTATCTATCTATCTATCTATCTATCTATCCATCCATCCATCCATCCATCCATCCATCCATCCATCCATCCATCCATCCATCCATCCATCTATCTATCTATCTATCTATCTATCTATCTATCTATCTATCTATCTATCTATCTATCTATCTATCTATCTATCTATCTATCCATCCATCTATCCATCTATCTATCCATCTATCCATCCATCCATCCATCCATCCATCCATCCATCCATCCATCCATCCATCCATATATACAGAGCTTTTTTTTTTTTTAGCAGGAACGCAGTTCTGGCTGGCTTGATACCAGGGGGTGCCTAATATGCAAATACAAATGAATTCCTGTTGGGCTTTTTCTATAAAAGCCCTATGTGAAGCGATGCTGGCATAAGGGGGTGTGACCTAATATGCAAATGAGTTCCTGCTGGGCTTTTTGTGCCAAAGAAAGCCGTGTGTGTGTATGTGTGTATATATATATATATATATATATATATATATATATACACACATAGAGAGAGAGAGAGAGGTATAGTGACCAGAACTGTACATAGTATTCCAAATGAGATGGTGCCATTGGTAAGGACGCTTTTGGGATTAGGCTCCGGATGTCTCAGGCGGCAGCTACACCGATATTCTCATTCTAACCTGCCAGGAGGCCTCAACCCTTTCCCGGAGCATCAAGAAGACAGTTTCTGCTCAGCAAGTCATTTATTCCTTGGCTTCTCCACAGAGGCTGTCAACAGAAATGCTCAGAAGTGCCAAATGAAATGCAGATACCTGTTCACCAGTTCCTGGACCAAGACCAAAAGAGCACTTTTCACACAGGCCACTGAACAGCCATCTGTCGGTAATGATTTTCAGACAATCCGGACTCGGGCTAAATAGGCCTGCTGTTCGCATACTTATTCTTGATGGGCAGTAACTTTCACACCCTCGAGGACAGAGCTTCAGGCTGGGTCTGGCCAGTGTGATTTGTGACCCTCTAAGCCAAGCACGACTTGCTAGCCATTCACGGAAACCCACCAGGTGCGTGATAAACTTCTTGGGTTTTTTTCCCCCTACTGGCCTGGGGCAATGCAAGCAGAAAGGGGGGCCATTAGGCATCTGGCAGCCCAAATACGTGACTGGAGAGATGCGCTAGGTTTGGTAGATCAGAAAGTGCATAACCTTGGCTTGTGCTCTTACGTTCTTAGAGCTACCACTCAAATTTCTTCCAAAGTGTATCATAACTTGGGAGTTCCATCTCAGAGGAAGCACAAAGAGAAGAACTGCAGGATGTTTCAAGGGGTGGGGGTGAATTAGGGTTCTCTCCCTTCTTTAGAATACAAAAGCTTGTGGGCACTCAATGAAATTGCTGAGCAGTTGGGTTAGAACGGATAAAAGGAAGTACTTCTTAACCCAAAGGGTTATTAACACGTGGAATTAACTGCCACAGGAGGTGGTGGTGGCTACAAGCATAGACAGCTTCAAGAGGGGTTTGGATAAGCATATGGAGCAGAGGTCCATCAGTGGCTATTAGCCACAGTTTATCATTGGAACTCTCTGTCTGGGGAAGTGATGTTCTGTAATCTTGGTGCTGGGGGGGGGCACAGTGGGAGGGCTAGTATCCTGGCCCCACTGGTGGACCTCCTGATGGCACTTGGGTTTTTTTGCTACTGTGTGACAGAGTGTTGGACTGGATGGGCCATTGGCCTGATACAACATGGCTTCTCTTATGTTCTTACGTTGATAAATGGAGGGGGGAAGAAGGACTTACTGAGTGGTCGAGGCTCTCACCAGCAGTGTCCTGATATAACTTCCTGTGTGCACCAGAAGTGATGTAATTGTGTCACTGGCAATGCCACTGACATTTGGGCAAAACTCTATGATTTAGCCTTAGAGTTTTACCCAAACACCAGAACAACCCCAGTGTTCCCCAGCCACATGCTGACATCACTTCTGGTGCACACAAACGTTATATCAGTGTGACTGACATCCCCCTCATTTTGCTGCCATTTTCCTCCACTGGTCAGGTGGAGGAGCATTCCCTAGGAGATGCCCCTCCCATAGCAGAAGTCTGGCACCCTTACGTTGTGTACCCTGATTTTACCCAAAGAAAAATTCAGAAAGAATTGGCAGGTTCTTCCTTGGCTATAACCAGGATGGGATTCTAACAAGAGCTCCTTTGCATATTAGGCCACACACCCCTGATTAGGGCTGATAATCCCCAGGTCCGGGCAGGGGTTCTCTCACCCGGGAGGTTCCCAACTTGCCAGCCCACATTGGGCCAGCAGGGGGAACCTCCCCCAACGTCACTGGCATGATGACATCACCGGAAGTGATGTCATAAAAATGGCAGCACCCATGTAGGGCCGTTCTAGGCATTTCCAGGTGCATAGGTACCATAGAGTTTTAACCTCCCAAATGGTTAGAGTGTCGGGGAAAACCATAGACTTTTCCTGGAAACACCTAGAGCAGCCCTGCATGGGCGCTGCCATTTTGATGATGTCACTTCTGGGTGACATTATTGCGGCGCATGCGTGCTCCGCGCGTATGAAAGAGTCCCCCGGTGCGGGAAGCTGGGGACTTGGCAACCCTACCCCTGATGTAGCCAATCCTCCAAGAGCTTACAAAGAAGAGCCTTGTAAGCTCTTGGAGGATTGGCTACATCAGGGGGGGGTGGCCTAATATGCAAAGGAGCTCCTGCTAGAATTCCACCCCTGGCTATAACACTGTGATGTTGAAGGAAGGCCAAACAACTGAGAATAATTCTCAGAAGAATTCAACACTTTCCTGAATTTTATTCTCCTCGCCCCCCCCCCCCCAGTTGCATTATCTTTTCTTAATTACCATAGGTTTGGTAATATCCAAGAAGTCCCAGACTGTTTGTCGCAACGTCTCAAATACACACAGAAGGAGGACATGTTGGATTCCTTCTTTGAGCAGTAAGGGATCTAGACAGCAATCTCAGCTACAGCCGAAAGTGAATTTGAGAAGTGACAAGGCCTCACATAACTTACACGTCAATGCTCTATACCGCGCATTAATGCTTAGAGATACTTGCTCTGATAAGCTCAAGTACTTGCCATTTACTTCCAGAGATGGGGCACCAGGCCTATCAAGAAGAAGAAGACTACAGGTTTATACCCTGCCCTTCTCTCTGAATCAGAGACTCAAAGAGGCTTACAATCTCCTATATCTTCTGCCCCCACAACAGACACCCTGTGAGGTGAATGGGGCTGAGAGGGCTCTCACAGCAGCTGCCCTTTCAAGGACAACCTCTGTCAGAGCTATGGTTGACCCAAGGCCATTCCAGCAGCTGCAAGTGGAGGAGTGGAGCATCAAACCCAGTTCTCAAAGATAACAGTCCGCGCACTTAACCACTACACCCAAACTGGCTCTCACTGGCTCCCACCGAAGGGCAGCTTCTGGGAGAGCTCCCTCAGCCCCACCTACCTCACAGGGTGCCTGCTGTGGGGGAAGGAGATTGTAAGCTGCTCTGAGACCCTTATTCAGAGAGACGGGTGGGGTATAAATCTGCGGTCTTCTAAATACCATCCCTTCAAGAGACTTCAAGTGAGTGGGCATGTCTTTTCTCAACCTCCTCTTCTCCAGACTGAATATTCCCAAGTATCTCAGCCACTGACTCTGGATGTGGACAGGATCCCCAATGGAAATCAGCAGCAGCTTTGCATAGTCTTCTGATTTGTTTTGTTCTTACAACAACCTTTTTTATGAACATATGAACATATGAAGCTGCCTTATACTGAATCAGACCCTTGGTCCATCAAAGTCAGTATTGTCTTCTCAGACTGGCAGTGGCTCTCCAGGGTCTCAAGCTGAGGTTTTTCACACCTATTTGCCTGGACCCTTTTTTGGAGATGCCGGGGATTGAACCTAAGACCTTCTGCTTCCCAAGCAGATGCTCTACCACTGAGCCACCGTCCCTCCCTTTTGCTGCAGTTTAGGCTTTGAGGTAAAGGTAGGCCCCTGCGCAAGCACCAGTTGTTTCCAACTCTGGGGTGAGATTGCTTTCACAACGTTTTCACGGCAGACCTTTTTACGGGATGGTTTGCCATTGCCTTCCCCAGTCATCTACACTTTCCCCCCAGTAATCTGGGTACTCATTTTACCAACCTCGGAAGGATGGAAGGCTGAGTCATCCTCGAGCCGGCTACCTGAACCCATTGGGATCGAACTCAGGTCATGAGCAGAGCTTAGGACTTCAGTACTGCAGCTTTACCACTCTGCGTCACAGGGAGGAAAAGAAGGGGACAGCAAAAGAGGAGATCGCTGGACAGTGTTACTGATGTAACTAACACGAATTTGAGCAGACTTCAGAGGATGGTGGAAGACAGGAGGGCCTAGCGTGACTTTGTCCATGGAGTCACAAAGAGTTGGACTCAACTGTACGACTGAACAACAACACCATCTTTGACGGGAAGGTTTTCAGAGAGCCAGTTTGGTTAAGTGGTTAAGTGTGCGGACTCTTATCTGGGAGAACTGGGTTTGATTCCCCACTCATAAGAACATAAGAGAAGCTATGTTGGATCAGGCCAATGGCCCATCCAGTCCAACACTCTGTGTCACACAGTGGCCAAAAAAATTATAAATATATACACACACACACACACTGATGGACCTATGCTCCATATTTTTATCTAACCCCCTCTTGAAGCTGGCTATTCTTGTAGCCGCCACCACCTCCTGTGGCAGTGAATTCCACATGTTAATCACCCTTTGGGTGAAGAAGGACTTCCTTTTATCCGTTTTAACCTGACTGCTCAGCAATTTCATCGAATTTCATCGAATGCCCACGAGTTCTTGTATTGCAAGAAAGGGAGAAAAGGACTTCTTTCTCTACTTTCTCCATCCCATGCATAATCTTGTAAACCTCTATCATGTCACCCCACAGTCAATGTTTCTCCAAGCTAAAATCACCTATTATGACTCCAAAGAGTCTCAGAGCGGCTCACAATCTCCTTTACCTTCCTCCCCCACAACAGACACCCTGTGAGACACTCCTCCACTTGCAACTGCTAGCATGGCCTTGGGTCAGCCATAGCTCTAGCAGAGGTTGTCCTTGAAAGGGCAGCTGCTGTGAGAGTCCTCTCAGCCCCACACACCTCACAGGGTGTCTGTTGTGGGAAGGAAGATAAAGGAGATTGTGAGCTGCTCTGAGACTCTTTGGCGTGGAGGGCAGGATATAAATCCAATATCTTCTTCTTCAAAAAGGCTTTGAGGGCGTGCGGATCCACCCAGCAAACCTCCACAGCACAGTGGGATTTGCACAAAGGTGTCCCATCCTCTGTTGCCCTTTTCTGCATGTTTTGTGGTGCTAGAAGAATTACAGACATTTCTGGCTGTTGCAATGGGCTAATATTGTATATCAAATATGAAATATATTGGAGGAAGAGGGGATTTGGTTCTGATTTCCTTTCGCTGATGTCCAAATGCACATCCCTGCCCTATATTTGTGCCTGAAGCCGACCAGATGTCAACAACATCAGGATCAGACTCCCAATCTTGACACAGTTTCATGATTTTTTTCCCCCTCTTTGGGACTAACTGAATTTCCATCTGTTTCCATTTGAGATATGCACTGTTTACCGTTTGCTCTGTAGATACTCACGACATTTTATTACCCTTGCTTTTGCCTTGCCTTTTTTTAATGACCTTTAAAACCAACCAATCCAAACTATAATGATTATTTTTTTATTACCTTACAAGTTCAGCTCCCGAACAGCTGAAGCTCATTTAAATCCATCGGAACAATGTCCATGTTGTCAGGGATCTCCTCCAAGTGATCCATTTACTAAGCAAACAGGAAACTCATAGCTAGGACTCTTGCTTGTTTAATGGCGCATTTGCGTTCCCTGACGATTCTTTCCTCCGTTAAATGTGAAACCACTGACACTGAAGGTTTCGGTCATGAGAATACGCTTAGATACAGCAAGCGTCTCAGCTCTTATGAGTTTCCCTGTTTTGCTTTGTTTTAAATATATGGATGCATCCTTGGCAGTGCAGATCCCACAATAGGAGAAAGACTTCACAATAGGACCAATCAAATGTCTTGATGCCAGCATCAGATGAATGACCTTCAGCTGTTGGGAAGATGAAACTTGTTATCATCCAAGGTAATTAAAAAAAACATTCACTGTCCAATTCATTCATTTATGTAATGTGTTTGTACCGGGCAGCTCTTGGCTTGAGTTGGTTCTTCAGGTCATTTAAAAAAAAAAACGGCAAGGCAAAATACAACGCAAAACGAAATAATAAATGTGTGTGTAATTACAGAGCAACCATGAAATACTTGAAGAAGCAGGGTTTTTTTCCCTGAAGCCGCACTGATAATGGAGGAATCCATGGTTCTTGCAGATTTCTAAAACACAAGGACATAAGAAGAGCTCTGCTGGATCAGACCAATGGTCCAGCTAGTCCAGTATCCTGTATCACACAGTGGCCAACCAGTTCCTCTGGAGGGCTAACAACAGGGCAGAGAGGTTGAGATCTTCCCCTCATCAGAACATGAGAAGAGCCCTGCTGGATCAGACCAATGGTCCATCTAGTCCAGTATCCTGTATCACACAGTGGCCAACCAGTTCCTCTGGAGGGCTAACAACAGGGCAGAGAGGTTGAGATCTTCCCCTCATCAGAACATGAGAAGAGCCCTGCTGGATCAGACCAATGGTCCATCTAGTCCAGTATCCTGTATCACACAGTGGCCAACCAGTTCCTCTGGAGGGCTAACAACAGGGCAGAGAGGTTGAGATCTTCCCCTCATCAGAACATGAGAAGAGCCCTGCTGGATCAGACCAATGGTCCATCTAGTCCAGTATCCTGTATCACACAGTGGCCAACCAGTTCCTCTGGAGGGCCAACAACAGGGCATAGAGACCAAGGCCTTCATGAGAACATGAGAAGAGCCCTGCTGGATCAGACCAATGGTCCATCTAGTCCAGTATCCTGTCTCACACAGTGGCCAACCAGTTCCTCTGGATAACCAACAACAAGGGATAGAGGTTGCCTTCTTCTGATGTTGCCTCCTGGCTCTGGGATTCAGAGGATTAGTGCATCTGAATGTGAAGGTTTCCCTTAGTCACCATGGCTAGTTGCCATTTATAGGCTTATTTTCCATGCCAAAAGAGCCTTATAAGCTCTTGGAGGATTGGCTACATCAGGGGGTGTGACCTAATATGCAAAGGAGCTCCTGCTAGAATTCCACCCCTGATATTAGGCCGCACACTCCTGTTGTAGCCAATCCTCCAAGAGATTACAGGGCTCTTTGTACAGGGCCTACTGTAAGCTCCAGGAGGACTGGCTACATCATGGGGTGTGGCCTAATATGCAAAGGAGCTCCTGCTAGAATTCCACCCCTGATATTAGGCCGCACACTCCTGTTGTAGCCAATCCTCCAAGAGATTACAGGGCTCTTTGTACAGGGCCTACTGTAAGCTCCAGGAGGACTGGCTACATCACGGGGTGTGGCCTAATATGCAAAGGAGCTCCTGCTAGAATTCCACCCCTGGTATTAGGACACACACCTCTGCTGTAGCCAATCCTCCAAGAGCTTACAGAGCTCTTTGTACAGGGCCTACTGTAAACTCCAGGAGGATTCGCTACATCAGGGGATGTGGCCTAATATGCAAAGGAGTTCCTGCGACAAAAAAAAACCCCGCGCCAAACCATGCAAAGTAACACAGGACAATCTGCCTTTTCTCCGTATCAATTGTTTCATCAGTCGTACATCAGCATCCTTTCCCCAGGATTTGTTAAAAGAATGCCTCGTTCGAATGTTTCACATGGCTGACATGTGGTAGCTGTTAAATGCAATATATATGGGCCAATTAAGCACTGGGTGATGCCTGGGATTTAAGGAAAGCTAAGGTCGAGAAAACAAAGAAAGGGCAACAAAGGGTAAATGCAAGAAGCGGCCGTTACATAATTAATTAATTTCAGCAATCTGGTTACTACATGAGCCGGCGCTGCGGTAGGGGAAGAGTGTTTTTCAAAGGTAAAGGGGAAAACATCTCCCGCCCTCCCTTGTTAGCAAGGTAGAAAGGCTGCAATTAAGTGCCAACAAAGTTATTAAGAACACAAGGAGAGTTCTGCTGTATCAAACCAAAGGTTCATCTAGTCCAGTATCCTGTTTCATACAGTGACCAGTAGAGCTGGAAGCTCAGATCCAGGAAATGCCTGAGGGTTTTGTGGGTGGACCCTGAGTAGGGCAGGGTTTACATATTAGGCCACACCCCCTGATGTAGCCAATCTTCCTGGAGCTTACAGTAGGCCCTGTACAAAGAGCCCTCAAAGCTTTTTCTTCCTGGAGAAAGGAGGGACTTCAGTGAGGTATAAACAGAGACACCACTGTGCAGGCTAACAAGTTCACTAATGCCTGACCTAAAAAGGTAAAGGTAGTCCCCTGTGCAAGCGCCAGTCGTTTCCGACTCTGGGGTGACGTCGCATCATGACGTTTTCATGGCACCTTTTTTATGGGGTGGTTTGCCATTGCCTTCCCCAGTCATAGGGGAGGGACGGTGGCTCAGTGGTAGAGCATCCGCTTGGTAAGCAGAAGGTCCCAGGTTCAATCCCTGGCATCTCCAAAAAGGGTCCGGGCAAGTAGGCATGGAAATCCTTAGCTTGAGACCCTGGAGAACCACTGCCAGTCTGAGAAGACAATACTGACTTTGATGGACCAAGGGTCTGATTCAGTATAAGGCAGCTTCATATGTTCATCTACACTTTCCCCCCAGCAAGCTGGGTACTCATTTTACCAACCTCGGAAGGATGGAAGGCTAAGTCAACCTTGAGTCGGCTACCTGAACCCAGCTTCTGCCAGGATCAAACTCAGGTCGTGAGCAGCTTTACCACTCTGGGCCACAGGGCTGCTAATGCCTGACCTACAACCATTAAAAATCCCTCAGTTAGTGTGAGCTGCTGCTAACGAGAAGTCTAGCATGATTGCCAGTGTTTGGGGGCAAACCTTCCTTTGGGACCAAACTTGGCCAACATTGCTGGCTTCCTTTATCCTCACCAGCATGTAAACCAGTGCCGAGAGGTGTTATGCCTCATCATCTTCGCCCCATCTGCTGCTCCAGCATATGAGGACATGGCCAGAGCTCCTCAGCCTCTGAGGATGTCCCTTCTGTAGCCCGCTGTGCTGCTGAAATCAGCAAGCGATTTGTCTGGAAATGGCCCTTAATCTCTAGAAGACTCAAGTGGCCCTCAACACTTCCTCATGTTGTGGGTTTAAACTTAGCCCTGTGCCATTTTGTTTTTTCAGTGTTGGAGAAACAAAACCGGTACCTGTTGTAGCCAAAAGCTGTCAGCGGAGGTGAATGTTCTGCTGCTGTTTTTTTCTGCCAGCCGTAAATCAAGTTCTTTATTTGGAGCACTGCTTCGAAAGGAAGAATGGCAAATTGTGCTCCGTCCTGGTTGTAAGGGCCTACTGGGAACAATGAACAGAAGTGCCTAAGAGTTTTGGCTCTGGGCAGGAAAGACCAGCGCTAATCAAAGCAGCCAAAGGAGAAGTGCACAACGGAAGTTTGAATAGAGAGCCATTTCCACACCGCTATGAGAAATACCACAAACCTGAAAGATAAAACAGGCCCCTAGCACTGGGTCATTCAGTTCCTTTTTCCCTCCAACAGATGTGTTTGAGTTCCTTACAGTAGGCACACGCATCAGCTTTGCCTGCTGTCAGGTTAACTACCTCAAGTGACAGGGTTTCAGCACTTCCCTGAGGTAAATCTCGCTCGGTTTAGACTCACTGTTCTGTCTCCTGAGCTCTGTTTGAAAACACAACAGCCGAGACACTTTCTGGAGGAGGCAAAAGAAACGCCTACGAATTAATCCCCAATTCACCTCCTTCCTCCCTCCCACCCCGCCATGTATCCATTCCAGCCCCACTAGCAGTACAGTAATAATGGAAAGAAAGCCATAAAACATCCAATTAAGAGAATGGGAAGATGGAATGGTGTGCCAAACCAAACCGGGATTTATTGGGCAGTGATATTGGCTTGGTTCAGACATAAGTGGGAAGCCGTGGCTGCTTATCACTATGGTTAGTTTAGGAACTTCATTTGAAACAATGTGCTGAAAAATATTAGGCCTTGGGAAGGAGCTGTGGCTCAATGGCAGAGCATCTGCTTGGCATGCAGAAGATCCCAGGTTCAATCCCCAGAATATTCAGTTAAAAGGACCAGGCAGTAGGTGATGGGAAAGTCCTTGGCCTAAAACCCTAGAGAGCTGCTGCCGGTCTTAGCAAATAATACTGACTTTGATGAACCAATGGTCTGATTCAGTATAAGGCAGCTTTATGTGATCCCAGACACATACATGGATTCTAGATCAAATGAAGCCTCAACTCTCCCTAGAAGCGGAAATAAGTAAAGTGAGGCTATCCTTAGGGCTTTTCTTGTAGGAGGAACTCCTTTGCATATTAGGTCACACATCCCTGATGTAGCCAATCCTCCATGGATTAAACAGCTTTAAAAGAGGATTAGACAGATTCATGGATTATAAATCTATCAGTGATACCAGCCACTAGTCTCACACAGTGGCTGCTAGGTGACAAAGGTGAAGCTCCGCATCCAGAGGCGCTATACCTCTGAATCCCAGAGCCAGGGGGCAGCATCAGGGGAAGGCCTTGACCTCTATTCCATGTCGTTGACTGTCCAGAGGAACTGGTTGGCCCCTGTGTGAGACAGGATGCTGGACTAGATGGACCACTGGCCTGATCCAGCAGGGTTCTTCTTACATTCTTATGAGGGGAAGGTCTTGGCCTCTCTGCCCTGTTGTTGGCCCTCCAGAGGAACTGGTTGGCCCCTGTGTGAAATAGGATGCTGGACTAGATGGACCACTGGCTGATCCAGCAGGGTTCTTCTTATGTTCTTACGAGGGGAAGGTCTTGACCTCTATGCCCTGTTGCTGGCCCTCCAGAGGAACTGGTTGGTTACTGTGTGAGATAGGATGCTGGACTAGATGGACCACTGGCTGATCCAGCAGGGTTCTTCTTATGTTCTTATGAGGGGAAGGTCTTGACCTCTATGCCCTGTTGCTGGCCCTCCAGAGGAACTGGTTGGCACCTGTGTGAGACAGGATGCTGGACTAGATGGACCACTGGCCTGATCCAGCAGGGTTCTTCTTACATTCTTATGAGGGGAAGGTCTTGGCCTCTCTGCCCTGTTGTTGGCCCTCCAGAGGAACTGGTTGGCCCCTTTGTGAGACAGGATGCTGGATTAGATGGACCACTGGCCTGATCCAGCAGTAGGGTTGCTAAATCAAATTAAAGAAATATCTGGGGACTTTGGGGGTGGAGCCAGGAGACTTTGGGGGTGGAACTAGAAGAAAGGGTGTGATAAGCATAATTGGACTCCAAAGGGAGTTTTGGCCATCACATTTAAAGGGATCGTGCTCCTTTTAAATGCCTTTCTTCCACTAGAAATCATGAAGGATAGGGGCACCTTCTTTGGGGGCTCCTAGAATTGGACCCCCTGGTCCAATCCATTTGAAACTTGGAGGGTGTTTTGAAGAGTGTCATTGGATGCAATGCTGCCAATGCAGTGCTTCTGCCTCAAAAAAACAGCCCCCCCCAAGAGCCCCAGATACCCACAGATCAATTCTCCATTATACCCTATGGGAATGGGTCTCCATAGGGAATAATGGAGTGCCCAGAAGACATTTCCCTCCCCTCCCCCTGCTTTCTGCTGAACCTGAAGTGGTGGGAGGGCCTCCAAACCTGGGGATCCCTCTCCCCACTCCTGGAGATTGACAACCCTATCCAGCAGGGCTCTTTTTACATTCTTATGAAGGGAAGGTCTTGGCCTCTCTGCCCTGTGGTTGGTCCTCCAAAGGAACTGGTTGGCTGCTGCGTGAGATAGAATGCTGGACTAGATGGACCACTGGCTGATCCAGCAGGGTTCTTCTTATGAGGGGAAGGTCCTGGCCTCTATGCCCTGTTGTTGGCCCTCCAGAGGAACTAGTTGGCCCCTGTGTGGGACAGGATGCTGGACTAGATGGACCACTGGCTGATCCAGCAGGGTTCTTCTTATGTTCTTATGAGGGGAAGGTCTTGACCTCTATGCCCTGTTGCTGGCCCTCCAGAGGAACTGGTTGGCCCCTGTGTGGGACAGGATGCTGGACTAGATGGACCACTGGCTGATCCAGCAGGGTTCTTCTTATGTTCTTATGAGGGGAAGGCCTTGGCCTCTCTGCCCTGTTGTTGGCCCTCCAGAGGAACTGGTTGGCCCCTGTGTGAGATAGGATGCTGGACTAGATAGACCACTGGCTGATCCAGCAGGGTTCTTCTTATGTTCTTATGAGGGGAAGGCCTTGGCCTCTCTGCCCTGTTGTTGGCCCTCCAGAGGAACTGGTTGGCCCCTGTGTGAGACAGGATTCTGGACTAGATGGACCACTGGCTGATCCAGCAGGGTTCTTCTTATGTTCTTATGAGGGGAAGGCCTTGGCCTCTCTGCCCTGTTGCTGGCCCTCCAGAGGAACTGGTTGGCCCCTGTGTGAGATAGGATGCTGGACTAGATGGACCACTGGCCTGCTCCAGCAGGGCTTTTCATATGTTCTTCTGTTCATCACTCACGTTCCACATGGCTGACTTCCCAGGTGATGGATGGTACTGCCTGTGCAGAAAGGCTGAAATAATTTCAATAGCCAGGAGTGTAGTTTTGGGGGAGGACGGGGAGGGGGGGGGAATCATTTTGCAGCACATGAATTTTAATTAAAATTGGAGAGAGTGAAGATATCATTACGTCCCAGGAGCATGAGCTATTCCTCCAAAAGTTCATTTAATAAGCAACCAAGCAGTTTTTTTTTGTTTTGTTTTTTTTTTAATTTACCAATGTGTAGAAGTCACTGCCACAAGATATGTTGATGGCCACCAGCTAAGACAGATTTTCGGAAACATTTAACAGTGTTTCATGGAGGACAAGTATAGCTGGGGATGTTATCAATGATTGTGAATATTTATTGGTTTTATTAGGCTGTCCTTCCCCACATAGCAGGGCTCGAGGGGCGGTTACAACAAGGCTGTGTATACTAGATGAATTAAAACCGACTTTAAAATGCACAGGATGAAACAGATGAAATAAATGAAACAGTTTCCAAGATGGCAGAAGGAATAATTAATTCCAGATGCCTCTGGAGGGGGGATGTCTACAGAGAATAGAGGACATGAGAGAGCCAGGTTATCTCTGTCCTCAACCGAATGCCAAATGGAAACACCATGCATGGGAGGCAGTGTAGTGTAGTGGATAGCGTGTAGCCCAAGGTGCTGGGAGACCCAGGTTCAAGCCTCCAATTCTGCCCTGGAAGTTGGATGGGTAACTTTTGGCCAGTCATGCAATCACAGCCTAACCTACCTCACAAGTTTGTTGCGATGATAAAATGGAGGAAGAGGGAATGATGAAAGCCACTCTGGGTATCCCATTAGGGCTGCCACATTCCGGGGCCAGGCAGGGGTTCCCCCACCCCGGAGGTTCCCAACCCACTGGCCTGCATTGGGCCAGCAGGGGGGATCCTCCCCTGACATCGCTGGCATGATATGTCACTCGCAGTGACGTCACGTGCTGGCTGCTCTAGGAGCTCCCGGGAAAACTCTATGGTTTTCCTGGACACTCTTGCAATTAGGGAGGGAAAAATTTATGGTATGTATGGTACCTGTGGTACCTATTGCTGGAGGACTTGGCAACCCTATATCCCATAGAGGAAGAAAGTGGAGTATAAATATAGTCACTAAATAAATATATCCTTGAAAATTAGCCACTAGGGACAAATTAGGCAGGTTCTTGCTTTCCCATTCTGCTTGGAATCTGATTTGCAGAAGAACATTGGATATGGTCTAGAAGGGTCCTTTAGCTCATACTGTTACAGTGATGGATTAAGGAAGCTCCAGTCTCAGTTTGGTGAGAGCCAGTTTGGTGTGGTGGTTAAGTGCATGGATTCTAATCTAAGAGCTGGGTTTGATTCCCCTCTCCTTCACATGCACCTGCTGGAGTGACCTTGGGTCAGTCACAGTTCTTGAAAGAGCTGCTCTCTCAAGAGCAATTTCTCAGTGCCACCTACCTCACAGTATGTCTGCTGTGGAGAGAAGAAGAGAAAGGAGACTGTAAGCTGCTCAGAGACTCCAGAGAGCCAGTTTGGTGTAGTGGTTAAGTGTGTGGACTCTTATCTCGGAGAACCGGGTTTGATTCCCCACTCCTCCACTTGCACCTGCTGGAATGGCCTTGGGTCAGCCATAGCTATCGCAGGAGTTGTCCTTGAAAGGGCAGCTGCTGTGAGAGCTCTCTTAGCCCACCCACCTCACAGGGTGTCTGTTGTGGGGGGAGAAGACACAGGAGATTGTAAGCCGCTCTGAGTCTCTGATTCAGGGAGAAGGGCGGAGTATAAATCTGCAATTTTTCTTCTTCTTCTTCTTCTTCTTCTTCTTCTTCTTCTTCTTCTTCTTCTTCTTCTTCTTCTTCTTCTTCTTCTTCTTCTTCTTCTTCTTCTTCTTCTTCTTCTTCTTCTCCAAGTGAAGTGTGGGGTAGAACTCCAATCTCTTTCCTTTTTCTTCTTCAGTTCGTTACTTAGGGTCTAACAGTGTGCTCTGTTTTCCACTTCTCCCCAGGTCTCCTCTAAGGACTTTCCATCAGACATCAACCACGAGTTTCCTCACTGGGAACTCAATTCCCAAATGTGTGGGGACCAAACTCAGATAGGAACTATGGTCCAAGAGGCTTCAGTCTCTCCCCCCTTTTTTCTGAATTGAAATAGCCCTGGGGAAGCGCCATTTGCTCCATTGTGGGTGGCATATACACTGAAGGAGTATATATAGGCCAGTACAAATTGTAAAAATAGCAAGTGGGGAAGGATGAAGTGATGGGTGATTCAGACTAGGTCTATGGCAGCCTCCCTGTCAGCCATAGACCCAGTCTGAATCATCTTATTTTTAAGCAAGTAGCCATCAAATAAGTTCTTTTTAAAAGTTTGTGCTCCCACTTTTTTTGGTGGGTGGGAGCCAGTTTGGTGTAGTGGTTAAGTGCATGGACTCTTGTCTGGGAGAACTGGATTTGATTCCCCACTCCTCCACTTGCAGCTGCTGGAATGGCCTTGGGTCAGCCAAAGCTCTTGCAAGAGTTTTCCTTGAAAGGACAGCTTCTGGGAGAGCTCTGTCACCCTCACCCACCTCACAGGGCATGGAGGAGGAAGGTAAAGGAGATTGTGACCACTCTGAGACTGAGATTCAGAGTATAGGGTGGGATATACTGTAAATCCAGTGTCGTCATCATCATCTTCTTCTTCTTCAATAGGTAGCTTTTGTGCAACATCTTCTTGATCTTGTGGGTGCTTTTAGAATAGAGAGTGGGGATCACAACAAAATGGATGCTGTTGGGAGGGTGGTCCAATCACAAAATGTTGGGAGGTTCAACAAAATGCTAAGAGGTTCATCCTAGGATGAAAGGTTTTGCTTCTAATGGGCGTTACCTAGCTTTCCCGACTGTCTAGGCCTGGAAGGGAATCCCCTTCCCCAGCTCTCATCCTTGAGAAATTAAATAGTTGATGAGAAAAAATGGCCTCCATTGTGACACTCTAGGAATGTCCCCAAATCTCTACGGTAAAGATTAGGGAATATTCCTAGAGCTTCATTCCAGCAGTGACATCATTTCCTCTCCAACTCCATTCTTCTCAGTCAGTGCTGGGAACCCTAGTACTACTGGTAGGTGTAAAGATGATGGCTCCTGAGTTCTTCTGAAGTACTTCCTGCTCTAGTGAAGTGGAGGAACTCAGGATTAACTCTTTGCTATGAGGAAGTGTACCTGGAGTCCCGTTGGTGCCTTGATGCAAGATTAGGGTTCACTGGAATTGACTTATCGTTGGAACTCTCTGTCTGGGGCAGTGATGCTCTGTATTCTTGGTGTTTGGTGGGGGGGCACAGTGGGAGGGCTTTTAGTGTCCTGGTCCCACTGGAGGACCTCCTGATGGCACCTGGGTTTTTTTGGCCACTGTGTGACAAAGAGAGTTGGACTGGATGAACCATTGGCCAGATACAATATGGCTTCTCTTATGTTCTTATGACTATTCCAAACCAGTAAAACCCTCTTCCCATTTTTATGCTTCGTTTGGATTTTCCACCCTCAGATGCTGCTTGTGACATATCCAAAACAATATTTACTGTTATTATTACCTCCTTTATTAATTTGCAAAGTACCAGCTTGGGCTCTGGAGTTGTAGAGGAATGAAGAATGACACAGTTTCTGTCTCCGGAGAACTCACAATTTAATTGTGACGGCAGTATCGATCGTGGTGTTAGGGATCATTACATTGTCTTACTTGTGTAACCTGTTCTCAGCTTAAGGATGTGGCCCTAAAGCAATTTGAACACGGAAATGTATTTAGTATTGAGGTATTGAGAAGTGACTTTCATTCTCACCAGCATTGGACTTTTCTGTAAGCATCCTTTATTTATACACCACACTGTAGTAATTATCGTCAGGGAGGCCGAGGCCTTCATAAGAACATCAGAAGAGCTCTGCTGGATCAGACCAGTGGTCCATCTAGTCCAGCATCCTGTCTCACACAGTGGCCTACCATTTCCTCTGGAGGTCCAACAACAGGGCATGTGGCTCTCTGTGTCTGCTCCCGTGCAACCTTTCTAAAATCCTCTGGGCACAAAGCCCAAGTGTTCTTGCTGGGCTGAGCTATTCCATTCCTCTTCCCTTGCAGGTCTTTCACCTGAACATGGCTAAGCGTGTGAACCTTTTCTCACACGCCAAAGGCAGGAGCCCAAGTGACTCTTGGCCCTCGGTGCTTAACTCACGGCTTGCAGCCTGTGGCGTTGAGTGTGCCAGCCCAATGAATATGCCCCCCCCCCCCAAGTTTACAAATTATTTTGGGTCTTCACTGGGGAACAACAGCAAGCTGAAATACATAAAACCAGGGTTGGTATTCTAGCAGGAGCTCCTTTGCATATTAGGCCACACACCCCTGATGTAGCCAATCCTCCTGGAGCTTAGTACAGGGCTCTTAGTAGGCCCTATACTAAGAACCCTGTAAGCTCTTGGAGGATTGGCTACATCAGGGGTGTGTGGCCTAATATGCAAAGGAGCTCCTGCTAGAATTCTACCCCTGGCCACGCCCCTCTGATGTAGCCAATCCTCCTGGAGCTTAGTACAGGGCTCTTAGTAGGCCCTGTACTAAGAGCCCTGTAAGCTCTTGGAGGATTGGCGACATCAGGGTTGTGTGGCCTAATATGCAAAGGAGCTCCTGCTAGAATTCTACCCCTGGCCACGCCCCTCTGATGTAGCCAATCCTCCTGGAACTTAGTACAGGGCTCTTAGTAGGCCCTGTACTAAGAGCCCTGTAAGCTCTTGGAGGATTGGCTACATCAGGGATGTGTGGCCAAATATGCAAAGGAGCTCCTGCTAGAATTCTACCCCTGGCCACACCCCTCTGATGTAGCCAATCCTCCTGGAGCTTAGTACAGGGCTCTTAGTAGGCCCTGTACTAAGAACCCTGAAAGCTCTTGGAGGATTGGCGACATCGGGGTGCGTGGCCTAATATGCAAAGGAGCTCCTGCTAGAATTCTACCCCTGCATACAACAATCTGAACGCAAGCCGCTGTGAGACCAGGGGGCTGGCAGAAAGTGCAGAGGTGAACCTGAAGTCTGGCCCATTGGTGTATACTGTTCTTTCTCACGCAGATAGGAGTTTGGGTTACTTGGAATGGAACTGTGTGTCAACTTGACGGTTAAGAATAGGGTTCAATGACTGAATGTTAGTAAATAGAGGATCAGCAGGCGGCACGGTAGTCTATTCAGGCTAATGGCAACAGATAGCAGACGGGTTATTATCACATAGTGTAAATTACATTGCAATTATTGTAATAGCAACACGAGAACAGTGCGCCTCTGTTCCAAGTACCTGGGAGGCATCTAGTCAATCCAACCCAAGCAGAGTTGTGCAAAACCATGCATTGCCCCCCACACTTCCCGTGTGGCTATTTCCCCTTTTCCAAATGACAGCACTGAGCATTTGGGATCATTTCTATGGCTAAGTGATTGTCAGTTGTCCTAATCCATCTCCATCAAAGCACCGGCTGCCTAGAAATGCTCCATTCGAAAGGGAAACCTTCCTAGCAATGAACTGCAATATTTAGCTGTTGCTTCTCAATTCCCCATTGGAAGTCAGAACATAGGAAGAGCCCTGCTGGCTTAGACCAGTGGTCCTTTTAGTCCAGCATCCCACCTCACACAGTGGCCAATCAGTTCCTCTGGAGGGCCAACAACAGGTCAGAGAGGCTGAGGCCTTCATAAGAACATCAGAACAGCCCTGCTGGATCAGACCACAGGTCCATCTAGTCCAGCTTTCTGTCTCACACAGTGGCTAACCAGTTCCTCTAGATGGCCAACAACAGGGCAGAGAGGCTGAGGCCTTCATAAGAACATCAGAACAGCCCTGCTGGATCAGACCACGGGTCCATCTAGTCCAGCATCCTGTCTCACCCAGTGGCCAGCCAGTTCCTCCGGAGGGCCAACAACAGGGCAGAGAGGCTGAGGCCTTCATAAAAACATCAGAAGAGCCTTGCTGGATGAGACCAGTGGTCCATCTAGTCCAGCATCCCATCTCACACAGTGGCCTACCATTTCCTCTGGAGGTCCAACAACAGGGCATAGAGGCTGAGGCCTTCACCTGATGTTGCCTCCCGGAACAACTATTCAGAAGTTTACTGCCTCTCAATGTGGACATGCTCCTCAGTCACCATAGCTAATAGACATTGATAGATATCCTCCATGAATTTAGTTCTCACTAGTTATTTTATTTCAGAAGAAGATGGATACTGGGAAGGGCAGCCATAAAGGAGCTAGAAAAGATTACTAAACATAATGTTGGGTCACTGGCAACCAAGATCAGGTTAACTTATGCCATAGTTAAAGTCAAGTTAGTTTATGCCAAGTTAATTTATGAGAGCCAGTTTGGTGTAGTGGTTAAGTGCAAGGACTCTTATCTGGGAGAACTCTCCCTAGAAGTTGAAATGACTAAACTGACACTGTCATACTTTGGAGACATTGTGAGAATACTAGATTCACTGGAAAAGACAATAATGCCAGGAAAATTTGAAGGTACCAGGAAAAGAAGAAGCCCCAACAGGAGATGGGTGGACTCAATCAAGGAAGAGATGGTCTTCATTTTGCAAGCCCTGAGCAAGACTGTCAATGAGATGTTCTGGAGAACATCAATTAATAGGCTCACTCAGGACTTTTTCCAAGATGGCAGAAGGAACAGGGCAGTCCTCCTGGAGCTTACAGTAGGCAATACTACACTTGATCTTAGCCAAAAGGCCAAGAAGCAATGGCGCTTACAGTAGGATCTGTACTAAGAGCCCTGTAAGCTCCTGGAGGATTAGCTACATCAGGGGGCATGGCCTAATATGCAAAGGAGTTCCTGCAAAAAAAAAAAAAGCTCTGGGATCATTGTAATTCAGAAGCAACCTGGGGTGCAGTCACACGTCACATTAAAAGCGGGTGTGTAGCGCTCAAATTTGAACCACTGAATATTGATTCGATGCTGGGCCGTTCAGATGAGCATCCAAGAATGCGAATCATTCTGTTGTTGAGCGATCAGACATCCAATACTATCACACTCTTTTCTTGGTGCATGCGTGATCAGATGGTGATTTCTGGGGGGAGGACCATTGAACATGCGCCCAACTGTTTGGAGGTGGGAAGTCAAACGTTGCTTCAGAGGTGGGGGAGAGGGGGGAAAGTTTCCGGAATTAATGTTGCGGATTCAAACCAGGGAACTGCCAGGAATTGCTTTCCTAGAAATTGGCAGTGAGAATGATATCTGGAAATCTTCCACATTGAAAAAAAAGTTGTTTTTTTCCTGTTCTGAATAGTGGGATAACGTCCCCCCCACCTCTGATCCTGTGTTGATTGGAGAAGCAGAAGCGTCACCTCAGATTCCCGGATGATCTGGCAATGTGCATGTCTGCTGGGGCTCTTTAAAAAAAAAAAGTGGGAGGAGCGGTAAACATTCCAAGGGGCAGTATCGCGCGTGAGCTGTCCAAACTGGAAAAAGCCGATCTTGTGCTGCTTTTTTGAAAAAGGGCCGGACTTTCTGCACTGTCTAATTAATGCGGCATTGACCCGCAGCAAGCCGGGATGACCCTGGATGACGCTCGATTGCCAGATGTGGATGTCTGGATGAGCACTTTTAATCCGTCAGCGAGACAGAGCTGTGTCACCGCTAATGTGTCACACGTCTGACTGTGTCACACGTCTGACTGCACCCCTGGTGACACTTAACACACACACACACACACACACAGTGTAGTCCTTGCTAGCTGTGGCTCATCATGACAGGCTATTGCTGACCAGTCAGGCACATTTTTCTAGCAGGAGCCACACCCCCTGATGTAGCCAATCCTCCTGGAGCTTACAGCAGGCCCTGTACTTAGAGCCCCCTAAGCTTTTGGAGGATTGGCTACATCAGGGGGGCGTGGCCTAATATGCAGAGGAGCTCCTGCTAGAAAAAGAGCCCAGCAAACACATAAAGCTGCCTTAGACCCAATCAGATCACTGGCACAGCTAGTCCTGTGTTGTCTATCCCACTGGGAATGAGTAAGATTCTTTGACTGCAAAAGGAACTGAAGCTGGGGATTTCGCCACCCGTTGCTATATTCCTAGAACTCAATCACAGCCCTAAACCACTTGGCTGCCTTTCAGAAAAATCTCTGTGGAATCCTCGCCAGTGTTAGGAAGGGAATCTCTGCAAAATGCATTTTGGGTGATTAAATTTTGGTTCAGGCGATTGGGGTTGTGCTTACTCTTCTGAGAACCCCGTGGCGCAGAGTGGTAAAGCTGCAGTACTGCAGTCAGAGCCCTCTGCTCACGACCTGAATTCGATCCCAGCGGAAGCTGGTTCAGGTAGCCGGTTCGAGGTTGACTCAGCCTCTTGAAGCTGTCTATGCTTGTAGCCGCCACCACCTCCTGTGGCAAAGGAGCTCCTGTTAGAATTCCACCCCTGAGTGAGGGCAATATAAATAAGCGTGCAAATACTTTTGCCACGCGCTCTACGTTGGGGAGGGAGAATGCTGGCAAATGTTTATGGGAAGTATTGAGCTTTAACTTTGCCCTGTCAAAACTTCCCTCATCATTTCTACAGGGGCCTGCCTTTCATCTTTTAATGACTGCGTCAAGTCAGGCTCTGAAAGGATCTCGTGAAATCAGCAAAAGAACTGGAGGTGTTACCTGCAGCAATAAACAAATCGGCCATATTTTTGTGGCGCATGGAAGCCAAAGACACGTCATCCATCATTCCTTCTGTAGAACGTAGAGCCAGAGGAATCATGCATCCTGCCACCTCATGACTGCGGCTGTCGGTTTCCAAAAGAGGGCATGTTGTCCTGACATCAGACCAGTTTGTGCCTGCCATAAGCCACAGGAAATGGGTGAAGAAATAGATATGTGTGGCAGAGAACACACTCGGGGGGTGGAGAAAATCTCCACTCTCAACAAGCTAGAAGGACAGTGACAGGAATGGAAAAGAAGAAGAGGTTTAGAGAAGAAAGGAGAAAAGAGGATGCCAAATTGCAGTGTAATCAATCCAGCTCACCGCATGAAAGCCATTTGGAGTGCCTTGCTCGAAGAAATGTCATCTCTCTAGAAAATCGTAGCTCCCTTTTCTTCCCTCAGGTACATATGTATGTCTGCCATGGAATATATTTGAATAAATGAGACACAGTTTGGCATCGGTTTATTCCACAGAAAATACTTTCTGTTTCTACAGTGTTTTGAAGTGTCCAAAGTGTCAATGTGTGGGGTTTTTTTTTTCTTTTTCTAATAACTTAAAAGAGGCTATTTTCTCCAGGTGAACTGATCTCTAGTACTCGGAGAGCACCTATATGAACATATGAAGCTGCCTTATACTGAATCAGACCCTTGGTCCATCAAAGTCAGTATTGTCTACTCAGACTGGCAGCGGCTCTCCAGGGTCTCAAACTGAGGTTTTTCTCACCTTTTTGCCTGGACCCTTTTTTGGAGATGCCAGGGATTGAACCTGGGACCTTCTGCTTACCAAGCAGATGCTCTACCACTGAGCCACCATCCCTCCCCTATAGTAGTAGGAGATCTCCAGCCACCTGGAGGTTGTAACAAAAGGGAAAAAAACTATATGAGTACAGAGACATTTTGAATCTGACAAAGGGTAACCCCAGTAATAATGTATAGCTGCGAGAGCTGGACCATAAGGAAGGCCGAGCGCAGAAGAACAGATGCTTTCGAGCTGTGGTGCTGGAGAAGGCTCTTGAGAGTCCCTTGGACTGCAAGAAGATCCAGTCAGTCAGTCCTAAGGGAAATCAACCCTGACTGTTCCCTGGAAGGTCAGATGCTGAAGCTGAAGCTCAAATACTTTGGCCACCCAGTGAGAAGGGAGCACTCCCTGGAGAAGAGCCTGATGCTGGGAAAGGCAGAAGGCAAAAGAGAAGATGGCTGGACAGCGTTACTGATGTAACAAACATGAATTTGAGCGGACTTCAGAGGATGGTGGAAGACACGAGGGCCTGCTATGACTTGGTCCATGGGGTCCCAAAGAGTCAGACTCGACTGTGTGACCGAACAACAGCCCCCTAATGGAAGACTGTTGCTCTCTGAGGCTCCAACTGCTACTGTCTATACAACGATTGTAAAAGCTGGAAAGTGTCTCAATATAAATTTGAAGGAAATACTGGACATTCCATTACTGCCCTCAAGGCTTTACCTAGTGTACCGCAGCCTGAAGAAGGCAAATGAAATGGGTAGTTACCTACAGGGGTCGTTTTGTAGGGAAAAAAGGGTGGTGGAGCTCATCCAGGGATTGTTAAGCAGCTGCACCTACTCTTCAATGGACAAGGTGGGAAGAAGGATGTGGAACTCTCAGAAAGGTTCAGGAGTTGTGCTCCTGTGAGCTCCCACTGAATCTGAGGCCTGGCTACCTAGGCTATCCATTCCTGCTGCTGTTGCTGTAACTTCAACCCTCTATTATTGTAATTTTGCCAATGTTAAAATCTGGCACCTTGCGTGTAGTGTTTTTTGACAATAATATTAATAATTAATTGCTGGTTTCAAAATACAGAGGAGCATTTGTATCAGCAAATTTGTATCAGCAGTTGTTACACTTATACAGTCCCCCCCCTCTTTTGTTACAATATCACTTATCTGCGTAGCCATCTCTTTCTGTATAACCACATGGAGGTTGGCAACCCAAAGTGGAGAAGAAGCTGGAGGCAGCGGTGAGAGGGACTTGGTTAGTGGGGGCACTGACCTGCCTTTCGCTGAGGCTCTCTCCAAACCTGGAACCAACCACACAAACCAGGGCAATCAAAAGGGAACTGTATTTCCTCTTTGTGTACTCCCAAGGGGTCCATGGCAGGAAATGGAATGCTAGGATCGATGGGCTTTGGTGTGACCTAGGGCTGCTAAGCCCCCAGTCCAGGCGGGGAATCTCTCGCCCAGGAGGTTCTAAACCCGCCGGCCCACATTAGGACAGGGGGGAACCTCCCCCTGCGTTGCTGGTGCGATGACATCACCCGGAAGTGACAGCATCAAAATGGCGGCACCCGTGAGGGGCTGCTCTAGGTGTTTCCGGGGAAACTCTATGGCTTTCCCAGACGCTCTAGCCATTTGTGAGGTTAAAGCTCTATGGTATTGTACCATAGAGTTTTAAGCTCCCAAATGGCTAGAGCGTCTGGGAAAACCATAGAGTTGTTTTTTTAAACGCCTAGAGCGGCACCACATGGGTGCCGCCATTTTGATGACATCACTTCTGGGTGACGCCATTTCGTCACGCGCGCGCATCGCACACATCAATGTCCCCTGCTGGGGGATGAAGCGGACTTGGCAAGCCTAGTGTGACCAAACAAGCGCATATTCATATTCATTGTTATTCTGAGGTGATCGCTCAAGTCCAAGAAGCAGATCACATGCTCTCAATCGAAAGAGGGCTGCATTGTCTCCTGCCAGGAAGAGCTTGTTCCAATAAACCCCTTTTCGAAGGCTTTGTGCCTTTGTCTTGCAAATAAGCCTGTCTGTTTCCAGTAATCTTTCCATTCCTGTGGCCTTTCTTAAACTTGGGGGGGGGGGGGAGCCTTTTATGCTAACCCGGGAAATCAGCACTCAAGATGACGAGACCCTCTTAGAGCAATTTGGAGTGACCTGACTTATAATTTAGAACCTTAAATTTCACCCACTCCTCAAGTCGGCGGCCTAGGGGAGCTTTATTTCATTCTCCCCTTTCCCTCACCGGCCATTTGGAACCTCAGCCAGACCTACGGCCTTATTTTTCTTTGTAATTGGATTTTAATTGAATGCCTCGCTGGAGATGGACCAAAGGAACTATTTACTTCTTGTTTTCATGTTACTGCGGGGAGGTTCGGAAACTCTCTGGCAACCTTCTGTGAATTCCCCAGCCTAACGAAAACAGCCTGAGGCAATTTTCATCCCTCTCAGTCTCGGAGGTTTTTTTGGCCACTTGTTCTTCCTCACCTCCTCTTGGGGGCAGTTCAAACAATGGCTGCTATGGAATGGGATGAATCGCCTGCCACCAGCAACACAAATGGCCATATAGATATATTTTCCCAGGCAGGAAAGTTACAGCAATTCATTAGACACATAACGAAGTTACAAACAGGGTTGCCAGCCTCCAGGTGAGATCTGGAGTTCTCCTGGGATTAGAAGGAAATCTCCCACTGTCCCAATTGCTCTGCAGACTATGACCTGTTCCTCTAGAGAAAGTGGCTTCTTTGGTGAGTGGAGGAAAGTATTCACTTTGGAAGGTGGACTCCAAGGCATTATGCCCCATTGATATCTCTCCCCTCCTCAGGCTCTGCCCCCCGCCCTCAAATCTCCAGGTATTTCTGAACCTGGAACTGGTATCTGTAAAACTCCATGCTTGCCACTTTCAAAGATGGATGTACATTAACTTTTCGGTTCAACAACTGGGAAAAATTACCTCACAGATGTGTGTGTGGTGATGGTTTAGGGTTGCCAATCTACAGGTACAACCTGGAGTTCTCCTTTCTCTTCCCCTCCCCACAACAGATGCCCTGTAGGTGGGGCTGAGAGAGCTCTTTCTTAACTGGTCTTGATCAAAACAACTCTGAGAGGACTTGTGACTGACTCAAGGTCACTCCAGCAGGTACACGTGGTGGAGTGGGGAATCAAACCTGGTTCTCCCAGATAAGAGTCCGCACACTTAACCACTATACCAAACTGTGGGAGATCAAAGTCAAAAAATGTTATAATTTTTAGAATTAAAACTGGCGGGTGGGGGATCAGAAAACTTAACAAAGTGTACATAGGAGAGCAGCCCTAACTGCCTTAACTGTGTAAGCACTTGTCTGAGCACTCATTCACTTTCTGTGGTCAGAGTTTAAACCAGATCTAAGAATCACCACCTCAAACCAACCGATTTTCAACCAATGGATTGAAATTAAATCAAAAGAGTTTCCAGCTCAACATTAAGAAGAACTTCCTGACCGTTAGAGCGATTTCTCAGTGGAACCGGCTTCCTCAGGAGGTGGTGGGCTCTCCTTCCTTGGAGGTTTTTCGACAGAGGCTAGATGGCCATCTGACAGCAAGGAAGATCCTGTGAATTTAGGGGGAGATATCTGTGAGTTTCCGGCATTGTGCAGGGGGTTGGACTAGATGACCCTGGAGGTCCCTTCCAACTCTATGATTCTAAAACTTTTGCCTCTTCAGGACATCCATCAGCAACCATGTGTACAAGTTTGTTTGTTTTTTTATTTTATTTTCCATCGAACGAACAATACTGCTGATAATTGCAGCATCCATCCCATGCATTCCGATAGCAAATGCACGTACGCCACCCCATAATATGAGAGCTAGTCCTTTGTATCGCTGGAGTTCTGTTTGAAGTCTTCCCCCCAAACAAGAATAAAGTTTCAGTTGAAGCTGCGCCATTCCTCACGGACATCTTTTTTTTGCTTTTATTAAGAAAAGATCCATGTATCCTGCCAGAAAAAGTCCTGTAGCAAAGAATAAATGGCTTACAGATTGGTGATTGGTGACAGTGATCACAGAGAAGTTTCTCTTGATGCTTTGTTGTACATAATAAGCAGAGCAAAATAATACATCCCCCCCCCCCCAGGAGTTTAACGCTGTTGACAAGTATTAAAGCTCTCGGATTCCTTTTCAATGTTCCTTCATTCTTCATCTATCCCTCAGAGATGGAACTTCCCTCTTTTGCCATCTAAAGCAAATTGGAATTGCTCCTCGCGGCACTGAGAGGGCACACAACTATGCCTCAAAGCTGCGGGAGGCTTCGCCAAGGTCTGCAGTGCCTTTGGGGTGGTTACAAAGGCGAGAGCTCAAAACTCCCCCATTTTCTCAGCAAAGGATAGACGCTTCCGATTCTGAAAGTTGGAAGGCAGAAGGCGATGCCTCAAGCCAAGGTCCTGCCACTGGGTTTTGCCTAAAGCGCGATTTAGTGGCAAATATGGAGAAACCTGTTCCAATGAAATATTGAAAGAACTGGGAAGGAGCTTTGATAAAGACGAGCAGCCGTTATGAAGGGGGTTTTGTTCCCCCTTCATTCCTGTCAATGGGATAATCATATACCCATTGAGGACAAGCGAGCAATTCCATATTCAGCTTCTTTCCCCACCCGTTCATTTTGTTTTGTTTCACTTTGTTGCTCTGTTCCATACTCAGACCGAATCTGTGACTGTGCGTCAGATATAATAGAAGAAGAAGAAGGAGAAGAAGAAGAAGACTGCAGATTTATACCCCGCCCTTCTCTCTGAATCAGAGAGGCTCACAATCTCCTATAACTTCTCCCCCCACAACAGACACCCTGTGAGGTGGGTGGGGCTGAGAGGGCTCTCACAGCAGCTGCCCTTTCAAGGACAACTCCTACGAGAGCTATGGCTAAACCAAGGCCATTCCAGTAGCTGCAAGTGGAGGAGTGGGGAATCAAACCCAGTTCTCCCAGATAAGAGTCCGCACATTTAACCACTATACCAGACTGGCTCTCAGAGACACCCATCACCTTATGTAACAGAGACACTAGATCACCTTATGTTATTCTGCCATCAGTGGACTGTGCCCAGATCCTTTTGGATTATCCCTATCTTACATGAACATCGACTTCCTGTGGAATCTTGGGTGACAACCGTACTGCTGGCAGATGTGGACCCTGAAATAACTCACTGGGTGGCAAAATATTTGTCCATAGTGCTCTCTCTAAAACGAAGGCCTCGTTGTGCTGCTAATATCTTAGCCCTAATTTTATATTGTTATAAAGTTTTATAATCTTAGAGAGTTTTATGGAATTTTATATTAATATTGGGTGGTTTTTCAGATTATTTAATTATGTTTTGTGATTATGATTATTGGTTTTCCCTCTTGTTAGTCTATTTTGGTTTTAAAATTATTTGCAATTCCCTTTCTATTTACTGTCTTGTTTTATCTTCCCTAGAGGTCCCTTCCAACTCTATGATTCTATGAAATTAAATCAAAAGAGTTTCCAGCTCAACATTAGGAAGAACTTCCTGACCATTAGATAGATAGATAGATAGATAGATAGATAGATAGATAGATAGATAGATAGATAGATAGATAGATAGATAGATAGATAGATAGATAATTTTATTTGTATCCCGCCCTCCCCGCCGGAGCAGGCTCAGAGCGGCTAACAGCATTATATAAAAGCAAAGTTACATCCAACATTTAAAAATTCTAATGAGTTTAAAATTAATCAATTAATTAAATTAAATTAATAAAAGTGCTATTGCTATTCGTTCTTTTGTGGTGGCGGTTATCCTTAGCAGCTTCTTTCTTCAGCGAAGGCCAGTCTGAAGAGGAAGGTCTTGCAGGCCCTGCAGAATTGTTCAAGGTCCCGCAGGGCCCGCATTTCCTCTGGGAGTTGGTTCCATAGGCTCGGGGCTACAGAGGAAAAGGCCCGATTGCGGGTGCATTGCAGCTTCACCTCTCTTGGTCGGGGGGTGGTCCGGGGATTAGAGCGATTCCTCAGTGGAACAGGCTTCCTCGGATGGTGGTGGGCTCTCCTTCCTTGGAGGTTCTTAAACAGAGGCTAGATGGCCGTCTGACAGCAATGAAGATCCTGTGAATTTAGGGGGAGGTGTTTGCGAGTTTCCTGCATTGTGCAGGGGTTGGACTAGATGACCCTAGAGGTCCCTTCCAACTCTATGCTTCTATGATCTTGAGCTTAAAATCACTGGTCAAAGAAGCTAACACATAAAAGGAAAGGTTTTGTTGCCTTGCTGTCCAGTGTTGGTTTTGTAGATCTATTGGTATTGCGTACGGTTTCCCTGCCAAACTTGGTATTTGCTTGGAGAGCCTTTCTAGCCTTCATAAGCAGGCATTATGCAATGCCATTGTATCAGCAAACCCAAAACTTTGACAAATGCATAGAGTTCATGGGGGGAAATAAGTGCAAGGGAAGAGAAAAACAACATGAAAATCAAGAAGCATAATTAGGGGTTCGATTTGCATCGGAGAGAAGCAAAATCAAAACAAGAATTAGTCAACAGGCATGAGAAATTCACAATCATCCCTTTTGCCTCACAGCCCCATGCTGTATGTACTCACAAAGACACCCGAGTCTTCTTTCTTGACTCAGTAGGACTTAGAGACCAATCAGAGTCTTGGGGTATAAGCTTTCGAGAGGGAGCTTTGACTCTTGAAAGCTTACAGCCCAAAATCTTGTTTATCTCTAAGGGGCTACTGAGCCGAAACTAAGAAAAGAAACATAAGTGGGTCCCCCCCCCCCATTCTTTCTCCCCCTCCCCTGGATTGTATAGTAAAAATGGCAAGCGAAGCATTTCAACAACATGGCAAGCGATGCATTTCAAAAAGCATTCTTTTTTATGGTTGCCAAGTCCAGTGGTTAATAATAATAATAATAATAAGTTTTTATTTATACCCCGCCTTCCCTGCCAAAGCAGGCTCAGGGCGGCTCTTATGTGTGGACTCTTATCTGGGAGAACCGGGTTTGATTCCCCACTCCTCCACTTGCACCTGCTAGCATGGCCTTGGGACAGCCATAGCTCTGGCAGAGGTTGTCCTTGAAAGGGCAGCTGCTGTGAGAGCCCTCTCCAGCCCCACCCACCTCACAGGGTGTCTGTTGCGGGGGAGGAAGGTAAAGGAGACTGTGAGCCACTCTGAGACTCTTCGGAGTGGAGGGCAGGATATAAATCCAATATCTTCATCTACCTCACAGGGCGTCTGTTGTGGGTGGGGGGAAGGGAAAGGAGATTGTGAGCCGCTCTGAGACTCTTCGAAGTGGAGGGCAGGATATAAATCCAATATCATCTTCCATTCCATAAATATCTGGGGACTTTGGGGGTGGAGCCAGAAGAGTTTGGGGTGGAGCCGGGAGATATTGTGAATGGAGCCAGTAGCAAGGTTGTGACAAGCATAATTAAACTCCAAAGGGAGTTCTGGCCATCATGTTTAAAGAGACAACACACCTTTTAAATGCCTTCCCTCCATTGGAAATAATGACGGATAGGGGCACCTTCTTTGGGGGCTCATAGAATTGGACCTCCTGTTCCAATCCTTTTGAAACTCGGAGAGTGTTTTGAGAAGAGGCATTGGATGCTATGCTGTGAATATGGTGTTTTTACTTCAAAAAACAGCACCCCCTACAGAGTACCAGTTACCCACAGATCAGTTTTCCAATATACCCCATGGGAATTGGTCTCCATTGGGAATGATGGAGTGCCCAGCAGACATTTCCCTCCCCCCTACTCCACTTTCTTTCTTTTTTTTGTAAAACAATTTTTATTAGTAACATATGGTAATAAATCTATATCTATATCTTACATCTTTAAAAATTTCTTTTATCTACCCCATATATTACTTTCCATCCATCTCTCCCCCCATTACTTGACCCCCGCCAGTGTTATTTACTTAAAAAAGTATTAAAGGTACCGTTAACTATTAAAACAAAAATGTATATTCTTCTTCTTTTTAAAGCGTAATTATTATCAAAAATTGTCCAATATCCTTTTATTTTCCACTCTTTTTCTATATATCCTCTAAACTTTTTCCACTCCGTCTTAAAAACTTCTAAATCATAGTCTCTTAATATTCTTGTAAATTTGTCCATTTCACTCCATGTCATAACTTTTATAATCCAATCCCATTTCTCTGGTATTTTTTCTTGCTTCCACAACTGTGCATACTATGTCCTAGCAGCTGAAAGCAAATAACAGATTAAAGTTCTATCTTCTTTTGGAAATTTTTCCATTTGTAATCCCAATAAGAAAGCCTCTGCAACTTTCATTACTTCATATCCCAATATCCTAGAAATTTCTTGTTGAATCATTTGCCAATACTGTTTTGCTCTTCCACAAGTCCACCACGTATGGTAGAAAGAACCTTCATGCTTTTTACATTTCCAACATCTGTCTGGCATCTTGTTATTCATCTTTGCTAAATTTTTTAGGAGTCATATACCATCTATACATCCTCTTAAAACAGTTTTCTTTAATACTTTGACATGTTGAAAGTTTCATACTCCACTTTCTGATAACCCTGAAGTAGGGGGAGGGCTTCCAAACCGGAGGATCCCCTGCCCCCACCTGGGGATTGGCAACCCTAATTCTTTTCCTTTTTTTAAATTGATGGATTTGGGACCCAGCCTGGCTGAAACCGAAACATTCATTAGATAAATAAGCAAACCAGCATTTCCGTAATCTGGCCTGCCAACTGGTTTCTCGCTCTCTGACCCACCGATTACAAACACTTATGCAGAGAGCAGAAAGGCGGGGAATTGAGGGGCGGGGGGGGGGGGGGAGAGATGATAGGGACTGAGATCAAGGGATCAAAGGGTTGTAAGATAAGAGGTGGGTATCAGATGGGGTAGTTCAGAGGGGAAGATGAGAAGAGGATGAAGTCATGGAAGTCAAGAGGAGGAAAACGAGGGAGAGAGCTTTGAAGAGGCGATGGAAACAAAAAACACGCATCTTTCTCAAGCAGGAAACAGCATCCCAGAAGAAGTGTTTGCAGGCAAAAGCGGGGGAAATATCAAAGGTGAAAGGCTCTTGCGTTTTAACGTTGGGTGAACCTTGAAAGAGGACATTCCTGGGGAAGTGAGAAGGCCTGAAATGCAATCTGTGGCTCAAAAAAACCAGGTTGGAGTTATCAGAAACCATAAGTAAGGTACAGCCCCCCCCCCAAAAAAAGTGCTTTTTATTTAAAAAAAAATTCCAAATGCCATGAAAATTGCTCCATTACGATAACACAGCCCCTTGCGTTTGATCGGCAAGGTTGCCCGGTTACTATAGAAACCACATTTAAAAACTTCCCCATTACTAGTTGGAGCATGTAAATCAGATGAACTTATAAAAAGGGAGTTCACTATTAATTTCCCCTCTTTCATAGCTCGGAATATTATGCAAAGGGGAAGACATAAATATTTATAACTTCTTAGCCTAATCAGCAATGCATAAGGAACTAATTATTCTATTAGCAGCAATATTCAGGTACCGGTAAAGGGATTTATTCTTTTCTTTCTTTTTTTCAAAGTGATCCCCCCTCCCTTTATTAAAATGTCAGGTTCTAAAGATGTTTACACACAGAGATGCAAGTTTACCGCGTTAAGAAGAAGAAGAAGAATTGCAGATTTATACCCCGCCCTTCTCTCTGAATCAGAGACTCAGAGCAGCTTACACTCTCCTATATCTTCTCCCCCCACAACAGACACCCTGTGAGGTGGGTGGGGCTGAGAGAGAGCTCTCCCAGAAGCTGCCCTTTCAAGGACAACCTCTGCCAGAGCTATGGCTGACCCAAGACCATTCCAGCAGGTGCAAGTGGAGGAGTGGGGAATCAAACCCGCTTCTCCCAGATAAGAGTCTGCGCACTTAACCACTACACCAAACTGGCTGTGGCTTCAGATGTGGTACCCAGTAGTATCCAGGCAAGAACACCATGCACGTGCAGACAGAGCTGAACTACAGTGACATCAACTTTCCAAAGGAATAGCCCACTCCATCAGACGCAAGAAGCAACAGAGAGCAGATCTCACATCTTTTTAAAAGTGTAATAGCTATGTAGTGGTTAAGCATGCAGACTCTTATCTGGGGGAACCATGTTTGATTCCCCACTCCTCCATTTGCAGCTGCTGGAATAGCCTTGGATCAGCCAGAGCTCTCGCAAAGCTGTCCTTGAAAGGGCAGCTTCTGTCAGAGCTCTCTCAGCCTCACCCACTTCACAGGGTGTCTGCTGCGGGAGCGGAAGATAACGGAGATGGTAAGCTGCTCTTAGACTCTGATTCAGAGAGAAGGGTGGTGTAGTGCCAGGGTTAAGTTTTTGTGAACTACGTTCTGCAGGAGAACGAAGCAGGAGTCACGTATCACCTTTAAGGCCAACAAAGTTTTATTCAGAATGTAAACTTTTGTGTGCTAGAAGCACCCTTCATCAGGCAATAGGCTGGAATGGCAAGCAGTCCTTAATATAGAGAAAGTGGGCAACGAATTAGTAGGCAAAATCATGGCACTGTTTTTTAGCAGATAAAACGAATCACAAGTTGGGGTCCGGTGCTTGCGAGCTTGAGTTGACTGGGCTAAAGCAACGAAAACAAGGCAATATACGTCAGAAGAGCACATCGATGTCTATGTCATTAGGTATCCCGTGAACCTGCAATAAATAAGAGTCTGTTGGGATTGCAGCTCTGGGTTAAAAAGAGGGCATACGTTTCTCAGAGGTTTAATTTAGACATGTAACACACGTATAAACATCTTTCCAGTTTGCCATTAGGAAAAAAAAAAGAATACATTAAAATAAAGTGGAAGATGGGTTAGTATATGTAATGAGAGAAACAGCCACCTGCCCACCTGGGTCTAAGTTCTGCAGAATTTTTCAACCTTCTGTTGCAAGCCCCAGGGTGGAGCCACCAGCTGCAAAGCATCAGGCCTTGATGGCCTATTAGAGGCTGGTGGGCTAGTAAAAGAGGAGATTTCTCCTCCTAGTTTGAGTCTTCTGGCTGCTGGCTTAGGCAAGGAGCTGTGGTGACCAGAGCGTCAGTAATAGCATTATTGGAAACCCTGGTGGGTTTGGCTGGACTGTTCCAGAAAGGAGTGCCTGTGGAACTTTGAACCTTTTTAGCTCTCTACAATTGGCCCGAGGGTCAAAGTAGCTAAAGGTAAAAAAGGTAGTCCCCTGTGCAAGCACCGGTCGTTTTCGACTCCGGGGCGACGTTGCTTTCACAACGTTTTCACCGCAGCCTTTTTACGGGGTGGTTTGCCATTGCCTTCCCCAGTCATCTACACCTTCCCCCCAGCAAGCTGGGTTCTCATTTTACCGACCTCGGAAGGATGGAAGGCTGAGTCGACCTGGAGCCGGCTATCTGAACCAGCTTCCGCTGGGATCGAACTCAGGTCGTGAGCAGAGGGCTCCGACTGTAGTACTGCAGCTTTACCGCTCTGCGCCACGGGGCTCTTATCAAAGTAGCTAGACAGCTTTTAATGCTTTTGTTATTTTGTTACATGGTGTTGGGGAAATACCTGTATTATCAGAATAGAAGAAGATATTGAATTTCTATTCCACCCTATACTCTGAATCTCAGAGCGGTCACGATCTCCTTTACCTTCCCCTCCCACAACAAACACCCTGTGAGGTAGGTGGGGCTGAGAGAGCTCTTATAGCAGCTGACCTTTCAAGGACAACTCCTGCCAGAGCTATGGCTGACCTAAGGTCATCCCAGCAGGTGCAAGTGGAGGAGAAGGGAATCATACAATCATAGAGTTGGAAGGTACCTCCAGGGTCATCTAATCCAACCCCCTGCCCAATGCAGGAATCCACAAATACCTACCCCAATTCACAGGATCTTCATCGCGGTCAGATGGCCATCTAGCCTCTCTTTAAAAACCTCCAAGGAAGGAGAGCCCACCACCTCCCGAGGAAGCCTGTTCCACTGAGGAACCGCTCTAACAGTCAGGAAGTTCTTCCTAATGTTGAGCCGGAAATTCTTTTGATTTAATTTCAACCCACTGGTTCTGCTCCTACCTTCTGGGGCCACAGAAAACAATTCTACCCCATCCTCTCTAGGACAGCCCTTCAAGTACTTGAAGAATAATCAAACCCGGTTCTCTCGGATAAGAGTCCGCGCGCTTAACCACTACATCAAACTGGCTCTCAATGGCTCTAAATTGTGCTTAACTTTTTGTTTGGTGTCAGTGGTTTGCAGAAGAATCCACGCACTTAACCACTACACTTAACCGCGCACTTAACCACTACACTTAAAAGCGCACTTAACCTTTCGGCCCTACTCAGAAGAGAGTGTCAATGCCTTAAGTGTTGCTTTGGTCGTTTGGAGATTGTTGATCCTTCAGGAGAAGCAGAGTTGGATTGAGCCCTGAAAAACACCAGTCTGGTGGCAGCAACCTGGGGGAAAGACGGAAGAGCTTTGCCGCCCTCTTGGGATTAGACGATAGAAGAAGATATTGGATTTATATCCCGCCCTCCACTCCGAAGAGTCACAGAGCGGCTCACAATCTCCTTTACCTTTCTCCCCCACAACAGACACCCTGTGAGGTGGGTGGGGTTGAGAGGGCTCTCACAGCAGCTGCCCTTTCAAGGACAACCTCTGCCAGAGCTATGGCTGACCCAAGGCCATTCCAGCAGGTGCAAGTGGAGGAGTGGGGAATCAAACCCGGTTCTCCCAGATAAGAGTCCGCACACACCACTACACCAAACTGGCTCTCTTGAAGTGTCCTGGTAGTCAGCTTCTAAGACTGGCCTCCTTGCAGGGAGCTGGCTAGATAGGGTTGCCAAGTCCAATTCAAGAAATATCTGGGGACTCTGGGGGTGGAGCCAGGAGAAAGTCTGTAACAAGCAGAATAGAACTCCAAAGGGAGTTCTGGTCATCACATTGAAAGGGACCGCACACCTTTTACATGCCTTCCCGCCCATGGAAATAACGTAGGATAGGGGCACCTTCCTTGGGGGCTCATAGAATTGAACCTCCTGCTCCAATCCTTTTGAAACTTGGAGGATATTTTGAAGAGAGGCACTGGATGCGAAAGATTTGGTGGCTCTATCTCAAAAAACAGACCCCCCCCCCCGAGCTCCAGATACCTTTGGATCATTTCTCCATTATCCCCTATGGGAATTAGTCACCATAGGGAATAATGGAGTGCCCAGCAGACATCCCCCCCCCTCTTTCTGATGATTCTGAAGCGGGGCGAGGACCTCCAAACCGAGGGATTCTCTGCTCCCACCTGGTGATTGTGTAACCAAATTAGAGAATCACGCTGAAGAAAGGCGGGGAAAACAAAGCGTAAAGCTGCCGTGATATTGGATACAGTTGGAGTGTTACTGCTACTGTTGGAGTGTCGTTCTGTGTTTGAAATGTATGGCATTATAATGTGGATATTCTTTGCCAGAAGTTTGAAGAAGCTAACGCGAAACAGGAACAATCGTACAATCCTGTTGCCTGATGGATTGCTGACTGCATGATACTGTACTGTCAGTTTTCTTGTATCGGGCATTCATTTTCTTAAGAAGGAAAAAATGGATTCCTGATGAAATATCGTTCCTTGGAGGGACTGAAAGTGATTGGCTTCACTGACCGTAAAGCGATTATATTTGGTACTTTCGTATAATTTTGGACTCTTGGTTCAGTTTTTTTGGAGGTTGAATATCACGGCAGCTTTGGACATATGAAGCTGCCTTATACTGAGTCAGACCTTTGGTCCATCAAAGTCAGTATTGTCTTCTCAGACTGGCAGCGGCTCTCCAGGGTCTCAAGCTGACGTTTTTCACACCTATTTGCCTGGACCCTTTTTTGGAGATGCCAGGGATTGAACCTGGGACCTTCTGCTTCCCAAGCAGATGCTCTCCCACTGAGCCACCGTCTTTCCCCTAAGCTTTATGCTTTGTTTCCCCCACCCACCCACCTGGGGATTGGCAGCCCTATGGCTAGAGCAAGGGCGGGGAACAGTGGCTCTCCAGATGGTTTTTTTTTGCCTACAACTCCCATCATCCCCAGCCATTGGCCATGCTGGCTGGGACTGATGGGAGTTGTAGGCAAAAAAAACCATCTGGAGAGCCACTGTTCCCCACCCCTGGGCTAGAGGGACTACTGGGCACCACAGGTGTGGTATAAATCTACAGTCTTTTTTTTTTCAATTTGGATCAGGCTAGCCCTCAAAGGGGTCCTGATCTGGATAGCCCAAGCTTGCTAAATCTCATCAGATCTTGGAAGCTAAGCAGGGTCAAGCTTGGTTAGTACTTGGATGGGAGTCCACCAAGGAAGTTCACCGTTGCTACACAGAGGCAGGCCATGGCAGACTATCTCTGGTCCTCTCTCAGAGCCAGTTTGGTGTAGTGGTTAAGTGTGTGTACTCTTATCTGGGAGAAGCGGGTTTGATTCCCCACTCCTCCACTTGCACCTGCTAGCATGGTCTTGGGTCAGCCATAGCTCTGGCAGAGGTTGTCCTTGAAAGGGCAGCTGCTGGGAGAGCCCTCTCCAGCCCCACCCACCTCACAGGGTGTCTGTTGTGGGGAAGAGAGGTAAAGGAGATTGTGAGCCGCTCTGAGACTCTTTGGAGTGGAGGGCGGGATATAAATCCAATATCATCTTCTTCTTCTTCTTCTTCTTCTTCTTCTTCTTCTTCTTCTTCTCACCTTGCAAACACTACAGGTTGCTTGGTTATGGCCAGCTTAATCTCATCACATCTTGGCAGCTAAGCAGGGTCGGTGCTGGTTAGTAATGGGATGGGAGACACACACACACACCCCGGTTCACAGTTGCTACACAGAGGTAGGCAACGGCAGGTCGTTTGGTGAACTTACCAGGTGAAAAAGGAAGGCCCCGGCCACGTTGCTGGCATTGCACAGGAAGTGACGTCATCGTGCCAGTAACTTTTGAGTGATGTGCTGGTATTTGGGCAAAAAACTCAATGGTATACCCCGGTTTTATCATAGAGCTTTTTGCCAAAATACCAGAGCATCATCCGGAAGTCGCTAGTATGATGATGCCACTTCCTGTGTGATGCTGGCAACATGGCCTGAGCTTTTCTCTTTCTCCTGATAAATCTCCTCCTGTCAAGCATAGCTAATTCTGATCAATAACTAATGGCTTTAGGGCCTTGCCAGAGGCAGGTCTGGGAAAGATCCCAGAGAACCAAATGTTTTAGTTTATTATTCCTTCCTGGCTTTCCTCCCGCTTTATGGCTGTTTAATTAGGGGTAATGTGAAGGGAACAAAGTAATCAGCACTTTCCCGTGAATTCTCCTCCGGGAGGATGAGCCATCTGGGCATAGCAAGGCCGAATGCCTGATAATGCTCTGGGAATATATGCAGTTTTGATATTCTATGTGTGAACGCTCCCCAGCATCCCCCCACCTTGGGAATCCCTTTGAAATATGCCTTTAAGAGTTGTGTATCAATGTATCGGTTTCATTCTTCTCAAGCAACGGCTCCGGCCAAAGTATCGGTCTATCAATAAACGTAGTCTTTGTATCAACTTCAACTCGTCATTGAACCCGCATGCTTGACACCTCCATTCCCACTGGTTACTAGAAAGGACCTGGCAACCCTGTTATTGCCTATGCAGACTGACAGCTTCTCTGCAGAGTCTCAGGCAGAGGTCTTTCCCATCACCTACTACCTGGTCTGTTTAACTGGAGATCTCGGGGATTGAACCTGAGACCTTCTGCATAGCAAGCAAATGTTCTTCTATTGAGCCAGGGCTTCTCCCCTAAGTTTGAAGTTCCCCCTCCTGCAAATTGGGTAAGTTAGACAGCTGCTCGGACAAGTGCATTCTTAGTTGTTCCCAGGGCATTTTTTGTAGCAGGAACTCCTTAGCATATTAGGCCACACACCCAGGGGTAGAATTCTAGCAGGAGCTCCTTTGCATATTAGGCCATACCCCCCTGATATAGCCAATCTTCCAAGAGCTTACAAGACTCTTTTTTGTAAGCTCTTGGAGGATTGGCTACAACAGGGGTGTGTGGCCTAATATGCAAAGGAGCTCCTGCTAGAATTCCACCCCTGCACACACCCTTGATGTAGCCAATCCTCCAAGAGTTTACACCGTTCTTAGTATGTGGCTTACTCTAAGCTCTTGGGGGATTGGCTACATCAGGAGCTCCTTTGCATATTAAGCCATATCTCCCTGATGTAGCCAATCTTCCAGGAGCTTACGAGGCTCTTTTTTTGTAAGCTCTTGGAGGATTGGCTACAACAGGGGTGTGTGGCCTAATATGCAAAGGAGCTCCTGCTAGAATTGAACATATATGAACATATGAAGCTGCCTTATACTGAATCAGACCTCTCTTGGTCCATCAAAGTCAGTATTGTCTTCTCAGACTGGCAGCGGCTCTCCAGGGTCTCAAGCTGAGGTTTTTCACACCTATTTGCCTGGACCCTTTTTTGGAGATGCCAGGGATTGAACCTGGGACCTTCTGCTTCCCAAGCAGATGCTCTACCACAGAGCCACCGTCCCTCCCCAATTCCACCCCTGCACACACCCTTGATGTAGCCAAATCCTCCAAGAGTTTACAGGGTTCTTAGTATGTGGCTTACTCTAAGCTCTTGGGGGATTGACTACATCAGGGGTGTGTGGCCAGATACGCAAAGGAGTTCCTGCTACACAAAAAGGCCCAGCTGTCCCTTCCCACCATTGCGTGCAATGGCCTGCCTGAAGAGGTCAGGAAGAGTCCCATGCAGCTGCCGTTCCATAAAGCATGTAAAATTGTTCAGGAGGGCATTTTAATAAAGTCAGCCAGTCGGTCAACGGTTTATTGCAGTCATGGGCCAGCGGTATAATGCAGACATTAGCAAAAAAAAAAAGAAAAAAGGCATTTACAGAAAACCATTACACAAAAGTACAAAAATAGCAGGTATATTTCACTAAATCAGCGCTGAGCCGTGTTACTTGATAAAGGGAATCAAGCCGTGGGATAATGGGTTGCCATTTTTTACAAATGCAGCATCACTGTAATCTGTTCCACCGTGTATTGCGTGTATGGTCTTGCTCTTACTTCTAGGGTAGCCTGGAGATCTCCCACTTTTACAACTAGATGATAGGAGATCAGTTCCCCTGGAGAAAATGGCTGCTTTGGAAGGTGGACTCTAAGGCACTGAACCATGCTGAAGTCCCTCCCCTCCCCCAACTGCAACCTCTCTAAGACCCCACAACAAACACACACACACACACATCTCCAGTAGGGTTGCTAATCCCCAGTTAGGGACAGGGGGTCTCCTGGTTTGAAGGCCCTCCCCTCGCTTCAGGTCCATCAGGATGCAGTGTAAGTTTTTAAAGGTAGTAAAGGTAAAGCCAGTTTGGTGTAGTGGTGAAGTGGACTCTTATCTGGGAGAACCGGGTTTGATTCCCTACTCCTCCACTTGCACCTGCTGGAATGGCTTTGGGTCAGCCATAGCTCTGGCAGAGGTTGTCCTTGAAAGGGCAGCTGCTGTGAGAGCCCTCTCAGCCCCACCCACCTCACAGGGTGTCTGTTGTGGGGGAGGAAGGTAAAGGAGATTGTGAGCTGCTCTGAGACTCTTTGGAGTGGAGGGCGGGATATAAATCCAACATCTTCTTCTTTCTTTCTTTCTTTCTGGAGAGCCAGTTTGGTGTAGTGGTTAAGTGTGCGGACTCTTATCTGGGAGAACCGGGTTTGATTCCCCACTCCTCCACTTGCACCTTCTAGCATGGCCTTGGGTCAGCCATAGCTCTGACAGGTTGTCCTTGAAAGGGCAGCTGCTGTGAGAGCCCTCTCCAGCCCCACCCACCTCACAGGGTGTCTGTTGTGGGGGAGGAAGGTAAAAGAGATTGTGAGCTGCTCTGAGACTCTTCAGAGTGGAGGGCGGGTATAAATCCAATATCTTCTTCTTCTTCTAAAGGTATGTATTTATTTATTTATTTATTTATTTCGATTTATATCCCGCCCTACCCCACCGAGGGTAGTCCCCTGTGCAAGCACCAGTCATTTCCGACTCTGGGGTGACGTCGCATCACAACGTTTTCATGGCAGACTGTTTAGGGGGTGGTTTGCCATTGCCTTCCCCGGTCACCTACACTTTTCCCCCAGCAAGCTGAGGACTCCTTTGACTGACCTCGGAAGGATGGAAGGCTGAGTCAACCTCGAGCCGGCTACCTGAACCCAGCTTTCGCCAGGATCGAACTCAGGTCATGAGCAGAGAGTTTGCACTGCAGTACTGCAGCTTTACCACTCTCCCTTTTTTTTTTTAAAGATAATGACACATTATTCCTTATGCACGATTTATGTTCCAACACGCGTGTACATAATGTTATGGAAACCACCCCGTGCGCCTTTCAATTTTCTTCATCGGCACGCTCGATTCAGAACATCATGAAAAAATTCTGGCTTGTGGTTAAGGATATCAAAAATCCACCCAGGATTTTCAGAAAAGCTAAAAGTATTGGGGGTTGTTTGATTAGAACTGACTTGGAACATGTAATGATGCTAGAAGTAGAATGGGTGGGCACTTCTGTTGTGGAAGTTGTTCCGCATGTATGCAGATTAAAAATACATAGACCCTAATTCTGGCTACAAAATTACTCTTAAGGATATGACCACCTGTGGGACTAAAATGTGTATTTATGTAATTTTATGCCCGTGTTTAAAGATCTACATCGGGAGTACATCGCATTTGATACGTACACACGTGTTGGAACATAAATCGCGCATAAGTAATGATATGCCTGAGGCTCCTCTTGTGGAGCATTTTTGGACCTTCCAACATGACGTAGACACACTGAAATATTTTGTGGTGCCAAAATTTTCACCCAGGTTGTACTGTAAGTGCAATGCCACTAAAAGGTAAAGGTAGTCCCCTGTGCAAGCACCAGTTGCTTCTGACTCTGGGGTGACATTGCTTTCACAACGTTTTCATGGCAGATTTTTTTTTTAATAGGGTGGTTTGCCATTGCCTTCCCCAATCATCTACATTTCCCCCCAGCAAGCTGGGTACCGACCTCGGAAGGATGGAAGGCTGAGTCAACCTTGAGCTGGCGGCCTGAACCCAGCTTCTGCAGGGATCAAATTCAAGTTGTGAGCAGAGATCTCAGACTGCAGTACTGCAGCTTTACCACTCTGACCACGGGGCTCTTAAAAGGTCAAGGTAGTCCCCTGTGCAAGCACCAGTCATTTCCGACTCTGGGGTGATGTCGCATCACGATATTTTCACGGCAGACTTTTTACAGGGTGGTTTGCCCTTGCCTTCCCCAGTCATCTACACTCCACCCCCCCCCCCCCCCCCCACAGCAAGCTGCGTCCTCATTTGACCGACCTCAGAAGGATGGAAAGCTGAGTCAACCTTGAGCCGGCTACCTGAACCCAGCTTCCACCGGGATCGATCTCCGGTCGTGAGTCGAGCTTAGGACTGCAGTACTGCAGCTTTACCCCTCTGCGCCACGGGGCTCTTACAAAGCCACTAGGTGGCTACATCGAGAGGAAATGCAATGGATCTTCAGATTGCGTTCTCTGATGCCGCAAGGACTCGTTTGCATGTTAGGCCGCACCCCTTGACATCACCGCTGTTTCAAACAGGGCTTTATTGTAGAGAAAGCCCAGCAGGAGCTCATTTGCATATTAGGCCACACCCCCTAGCATCACCATTGTTTCACGCAGGGCTTTTTTGTAGGGAGAAACCCAACGGGGATGTATTTGCATATTAGGCCACACCCCCTGATGCCGAATCAGTCGGCACCACGTTCCTGTGCATTCCTGCTCGGAAAAAGTTCTAGTCATGCCTGAAAGGCTAACAAAATCTGTGGCAGGTCGGAGCTTTTGTGCATATCTGAAGAAGTGAGCAGGGACTCACCCACGTTCATTCCCTGTCAGAAATGTTGTCAGTCTTTCAGGCGGCTCTGGACTCTTGCTGTTTTCTACTGTTGTACATATTTATTATCTCTTTACAATGTACATGTATGTCCCACTTTTCTTTCCATGGGGACCCAAAGCAGCGTACATAAAACATATGAAGCTGCCTTATACTGAATCAGACCTTTGCATATTAGGCCATATCTCCCTGATGTAGCCAATCTTCCAAGAGCTTACGAGGCTCTTTTTTTTGTAAGCTCTTGGAGGATTGGCTACAACAGGGGTGTGTGGCCTAATATGCAAAAGAGCTCCTGCTAGAATTGAACATATATGAACATATGAAGCTGCCTTATACTGAATCAGACCCTCGGTCCATCCAAGTCAGTATTGTCTTCTCAGACTGGCAGCGGCTCTCCAGGGTCTCAAGCTGAGGTTTTTCACACCTATTTGCCTGGCCCCTTTTTGGAGATGCCGGGGATTGAACCTGGGACCTTCTGCTTCCCAAGCAGATGCTCTACCAGTGAGCCACCATCCCACCATTTCCCTCTCCTCCATTGAATCACCACAACAACCCTCTGAGGTGGGTTAGCCTGGGAGCGTGTGACTGGTCCAAAGTCACCAAGCACGCTACTGTGACAGACTGGGAATTCGAACCCGAGTCTCCCATTTTCCCCAAAGGAGCCCTGTGGCGCTGAATGGTACGTACTGCGGTCCAAGCTCTGCTCATGACCTGAGTTCGATCCCGGTGGAAGCTGGGTTCAGGTAGCCAGCTCCAGGTTGACTCTGCCTTCCATCCTTCCGAGGTCGGTAAAATGAGTGCCCAGCTTGCTGGGGGGGGGGGGAAGTGTAGATGACTGGGGAAGGCAATGGCAAATCACCCCGTCAAAAGTCTGCCAAAGAAAAAGTCATTGTGCGACGTCACCCCTTGGGTCATTAACAATTCAGTGCTCGCACAGGGGACTGCCTTTGCCTTTTACTCCCATTCCCAGTCTAGCACTCTAACCATTGTGCTGCACTGCCTCTCAGGGCAGCTCTGGGGATCGCCAGGAGTGACACAGCGACACTTACGACAGTGCGTTTCCTTTGTGCGACGTGCGCTCTGCTGTCATTCCTCTCGGCAAGCGTAGCACGGAAACATTCCCTACTGCCTGCCTTGAAAAGCTGCATCTGAGACAACAGATGATGTGCTCGTACGATCCTAAGTCTCACGCTGCAGCTCTCTCCACAACTCTGTGCTATTTTGCATTGCCGAAGGCTCTACCTTCTCTGTGCTGCCTTCATTGTATTCTGTATATGCTTGTTTACAACCCATTTAAACAGCAGGGGAACGTGCTTTCTGTTTGAAGACACCCGGGGAAAATGCTCCAGAAAGGCTCGCTCGCTCTGAAACAGGCTGTCAACTGTTCCGAATGCAGCTCGGCCGCCGCCGCATGTGAAGTGGCAGGTTGTGCACAGCACGGTGCCTGCATGTCCGTGCATGCGCTGCGATGCGAGAGACGATGCGCCCGTACCCCACATGTCCCCACAGAATGCCAATTCTAGCCTCTCGCACTGAAAAGTTTGCCGAGGCATGCCTGAGAATCCAAAACAGGACTCAATAGGAACAGGAAATTACCAGACACTAGGATCCCTGAAGATACCGTCAATCAAACAGTTGCATAACTAAGGCGCCTTTCAAAGAAAAGGAGGAGGAGGAGAAGGAGAAGAAGGAAAAGGAGAAGACCACCACAGATTTATACCCCATCCTTCTCTCTGAATCAGAGTCTCAGAACAACTCGCAATCTCTTTTAGCTTCTTCCTCTCCAACAGACCCCCGGTAAGGTAGGCGGGGCTGGGAGAGTTCCGAGAGAAGCTGCTCTTTCAAGGACAGCTCTGCGAGAGCTATGGCTGACCCAAGGCCATTCCAGCAGCTGCAAGTGGAGGCGTGGGGAATCAAACCCAGGTTCTCCCAGATCAGAGTCCGTGCACTTTAACCGCTACACCGAACTGGCTCTTGGGCAATTACCAGGAACTAGGTCCACTGAAGAGACCCTCAATCAAACGGTTGCAGAGCGAAGGTGCCTTTCAAAAGAGCGAAGCACAATTTATTTGGAAGCTTCAGGTAAATAAAGAGGGAGGAGATGCATTTTCCACTGGGAACGCTTCTTGAGCGATTGGAGAAGACAGAAGCAAGAGGGATGCGGAGCCCTTCTTCCAAAGAGAGGCAGGTGCTTCATCTAGCTGCCACGCTGATGAGCTTGGGGTCTTTGCAGGTGTTCAATTAGTCACCAGAGGGAGCCCTGATTATTTCTTAAGTGCCTCGGAAGCATGCTGTGAATTAGAAAGGGAATGGATCGTCCATCGCGGAGCAGAGGGGAGTCCAGGAAACCTGCTGCTTGTGACACCACACGACGCACACGGTGTAATTCAAGATTGCAGGAATTTGCTAGCGAGTGACACAAGGGGGACGATAGGATTCCTCAAAGAATGGAGGCCTGTCATTTGACCTCAAGGTGCAGGTCCTCTTCTGCCTGCAAGCATCATTCCGCATGTGAAAGCTGCCTTCTGCTGAACTGGAACATTGGTCCATCAAGTGCGCTATTGTCTACTCAGTCTGGCAGTGGCTGTCCAAGGTACCTGGCACATTGTCTGCTGTCTGGTCCTTCTTTAACTGGAGATGCAGGGTATTGAACCAGGAACCTTATATGGATGGACAGGCAGGCAGAAAGACAGACAGGCAGGCAAATAGACAGACAGGAAGGCAGGCAGACAGGCAGGCAGATAGACAGGCAGGCAGATAGATAGGCAGATAGGCAGGCAGGCAGGCAGACAAACAGATCGATAGATAGACAGACAGAAGAAGAAGAAGAAGAAGAAGAAGAAGAAGAAGAAGAAGAAGAAGAAGAAGAAGAAGAAGAAGAAGAAGAAGAAGAAGAAGAAGAAGAAGAAGAAGAAGAAGAAGAAGAAGAAGATGATATTGGATTTATATCCCGCCCTCCACTCCGAAGAGTCTCAGAGCGGCTCACAATCTCCTTTCCCTTCCTCCCCCACAACAAACACCCTGTGAGGTGGGTGGGGCTGGAGAGGGCTCTCACAGCAGCTGCCCTTTCAATGACAAGTCCTGCCAGAGCTCTGGCTGACCCAAGGCCATTCCAGCAGGTGCAAGTGGAGGAGTGGGGAATCAAACCCGGTTCTCCCAGATAAGAGTCCGCACACTTAACCACTACACCAACTGACAGGCAGGCAGGCAGGCAGGCAGGCAGACAGACAGACAGACAGACAGACAGACACAGGGCTTTTTTACAGCAGGAATTCCTTTGCATATTAGGTCACACACCCCTGATATAACCAATCCTCCAAGAGCTTACAGGACTCTTAGTTTGGAGCCTACTGTAAGCTCTTGGAGGATTGGCTACATCAAAGGTGTGTGGCCTAATATGCAAAGGAGTTCCTGCAACAAAAAAAGTCCTGGATAGATAGATAGATAGATAGATAGATAGATAGATAGATAGATAGATAGATAGATAGATAGATAGATAGATAGATAGATAGATAGATAGATAGATAGATAGATAGATAGATAGATAGATAGATAGAACCGGAGGCTATTTTATCTGATACATGAAGTATTACCTTCAGATGACAGAGATATGTCTACACAAATATATTAGAATGATAGATGATTGATGATGATGATAGATGATAGTGGATGGATGGATGGATGGATGGATGGATGGATGGATGGATGGATGGATGATAGAACCGAAGGCTACTTTATCTGATGCATGAAGTGTTACCTTCAGCTGGCAAAGATACATTACGCAAATATATTGAAACAAAACAACAAAGGGCAGGAGGGTATGGGAGGAAGCAGCAGTTAGCAGGCCCAGTTTTGCACAGCCAATTATACCAAATAAATTGCGCAAAGGCATTTAATTCTATGTGGAGACTTGTACAATTGATTCTTTCCCCTTTTTATGGAGTTCTCCGGATGTCACCTGCAGAGCCTCCAGTCTGTCTGCCGAAAATGCCAGCTCTCCTGCTGTCAAAGATTCTCCGTCCTCCTGTTTGTTTGCGACAGACCAGTATACACAGCAAATGAAATGTAGTTCATATTTCTCCTATACCTGGCAAACCGATTGGGATATTTGATTAATATAGCAGAGTTTTGCCCAGTCATAGAAGCATGAAACTGAGTACAGTAAATAAAGTTTCAAAGAAATATATTGCAAAAAAAGGTAAACTTACATTTGTTACAGTAAAGCCAATTGACATTTGGGTTGCAGTCGGGGTGGGGCGGGCGGGGGGATGAAGAAGTATAATCTAAGAGGGAGGATCCGGGTAACTACCGACCCATCAGCTTGACGTCTATACCTGGAAAAGTTTTAGAACAAATAATCAAACAGTCAGTCCTGGAACATTTAGAAAGGATGGATGTGATTACTAAGAGACAGCATGGGTTTCTCAAGAACAAGTCATGTCAGACTAACCTTATCTCTTTTTTTGAGAAAGTGACTACCTTGCTGGATCAGGAGAATGCTGTAGGCATCGTTTATCTTGATTTCAGTAAGGCTTTTGATAAGGTTCCACATACTATCCTTGTTGACAAGTTGGTAAAATGTTACCGTTAGGTGGATCTGTAACTGGTTGACAGATCACACCCAAAGAGTGCTTGTGAATGGTTCCTCATCCTCTTGGAGAGGAGTGACAAGTGGAGTACCTCAAGGATCTGCCCTGGGACCTGTTTTGTTCAACATCTTTATCAACGATTTGGATGAAGGAATAGAGGGAATGCTTATTAAATTTGCAGATGATACTAAATTAGGAGGGGTTGCAAATACAGTAGCAGACAGAAACAGGATACAAGATGACCTTGGCAGGCTGGAAAACTGGGCAAAAACCAATAAAATGAATTTTAACAGGCATAAATGTAAAGTTCTGCATTTAGGTAGGAAAAATCCAAAGCATGGTTATAGGATGGGGGAGACTTGTCTTAGCAGTAGTATGTGCGAAAAGAATCTAGGGGTCTTAGTGGATCATATGCTGAACATGAGTCAACATTGTGATGTGGTGACTAAAAAGGCAAATGCAATTTTGGGCTCTATCAACAGAAGTATAGTGTCCAGATCACATGAAGTGATGGTATCATTTTACTGTGCTCTGGTAAGACCTCACCTGGAGTATCGTGTTCAGTTTTGGGCACCACATTTTAAGAAAGATATAGACAAGTTGGAACAGGTCCAGAGGAGGGCGATGAAGTTGGTGAGGGGTCGGGAGACCAGATCCTATGAAGAAAGGTTGAAGGAGCTGCACATGTTTAGCCTGGAGAGGACATATGAAGCTGCCTTATTCTGAATCAGACCCTCGGTCCATCAAATTCAGTATTTCCTACTCAGACTGGCAGCAGCTCTCCAGGGTCTCAAGCTGAGGTTTTTCACACCTATTTGCCTGGACCCTTTTTAGTTGAAGTTGCTGGGGATTGAACCTGGGACCTTCTGCTTACCAAGCAGATGGCTCTACCACTGAGCCACCCTCCCCAGGTGGCTGAGAGGTGATATGATCACCATCTTCAAGTACTTGAAGGGCTGTCATATAGAGGGTGGTGTGGAATTGCTTTCTGTGGCCCCAGAAGGTAGGACCAGAACCAATGGGTTGAAATTAAATCAAAAGAGTTACCGGCTCAATATTAGGAAGAGCTTCCTGACCATTAGAGCAGTTCCTCAGTGGAACAGACTTCCTCGGGAGGTGATGGGCTCTCCTTCCTTAAACAGAGGTTAGATGGCCATCTGACAGCAATGAAGATCCTGTGAATGTAGGGGGAGGTATTTGTGAGTTTCCTGCATTGTGTAGGGGGTTGGACTAGATGACCCTGGAGGTCCCTTCCAACTCTATGATTCTATGAAGTACTTTCCCTATCACAAATGGTCAACTGATTTAGCATCATGCGTGTGGAAGTATGAGGACATTGTATCTACGGGAGATACCTGCGGAAATGTGTCTTCATGGAAGGCCATGTGTAGAAGAGTGGGGACAAAGCGACAGAGAAGAGAGGTCAGAGGGAAGCTCTTTGGTTAAAACAAAGAGCAGCACCCCATTCATCCCTATATACCCTTAGAGTGATGCAATGCCTGGTAAGCTGAATCACTCATTCCAACAGAAAAGATGCCAGACAAAAGTATATCAAATGATTTAACAAACTATCCTCATTAGTGTGGGTTCCTTACAAGCAGGGATTTTTTTGTAGCAGGAACCCCTTTGCATATTAAAAGTTTGAGACGTTTTAATAACTTAATTTGATTTTATTCTAATAATTTAACCTTATCTATGTTGTTTTAATTGTTGTTAGCCACCCTGAGCCCGTCAGGGGAGGGTGAGATCCAAATATAATAAATAAATAATAAAATGTTAGGCCACACCCTCCTAATGTCGCCAATCCCCCTGGAGCTTACAGTAGGCCCTGTAAGAAAACCCCAGTAAGCTCCTGGAGGATTGGCTACATCAGGGGGGGGCGTGGCCTAACATGCAAAGGAGTATTGGCTACAAAAAAAAAAAGCCCTGCTTACAAGAATGGCTCCAATGAGAGATCTCCAGATGCCACCAGGAGGTTGGCAACCCAGGTGCTTGCTGACCGAATAAAGCTGAGGCACCGAATATCTGCACTAATCCAGCAGAAACTTATTTAGAGTTTAGTCAGGCTCCGTGAGAACAGGCCACTTTCCCGCAAACAGTACAAAACAAGCAAAAATAGGAACTTTTTGACAATTTGTGATTTTTAAAAAAAAAGCAAGCATTCTTGCTCAGCCCTGAAGCAACCAACCAATTTCACAGTGCTTCATGAAACAAGGGAAGGAGGAACATTCGGCTTCGGCCTTAACTATCTACTGCGGCAGATGGGAAGGTTATAAATAGCCCCATCCAAATGCTCTCTGATGAGCCCTCAAAAACCCAGCCTATCCTTGAGATCGTTAAAAGTTGGAAAATGTTAGGAGAACAAGGAACGGCTCCAGGTCAAAGAGTGGGAACCATCTATAGAGTCTGTTATTATAGATGCTATCTATAGATAGTATCTCTTAGATACATGATATTTTCAGATAGGCATTTGATCCCCTCATCCAAAGGAGGATTGTGTGCAGTTCTGGAGGCCTCACTTCGAAATGGATGCGGACCTAACGATGCGGGTGCAGAAGAGAGTGACGAGGATGATTAGAGGCCTGGAGGAGACCAAGTCTTACAAGGGAAGGCTGAGGGACCTGGGCATGTTCAGTCAGGAGATGAGGAGGTTGAGGGGGAACATGAGGACAAAGTATTTGAAGGGCTGCCACTTAGAGGGGGGCAGGGAGCTGTTCCTGTCGGCAGCAGAGGAGGGGACTTGCAAGAATGGGTTTAAATTAATGGCAGGAAGGACATCTGGAAAAAACGTCTTTTACAGTAAGAGCTTTTCAACAGTGGAATCAGCTACCCAAAGGGGTGGTGAGCACTCCTTCAAAGCAGAATCTGGAACATAAGAACATAAGAGAAGCCATGTTGGATCAGGCCAATGGCCCATCCGGTCCAACACTCTGTGTCACATAAGAACATAAGAGAAGCCCTGTTGGATCAGGCCAGTGGCCCATCCAGTCCAACACTCTGTGTCACATAAGAACATAAGAGAAGCCCTGTTGGATCAGGCCAGTGGCCCATCCAGTCCAACACTCTGTGTCACATAAGAACATAAGAGAAGCCATGTTGGATCAGGCCAATGGCTCACTCAGTCCAACACTCTGTGTCACACAGTGGCCAATATATGTGTGTGTGTGTGTGTGTACACACACACACGTATATATATACTGTGGCTAATATCCACTGATGGGCCTATGCTCCATATTTTTATCGAATCCCCTCTTAAAGCTGGCTATGCTTGTAGCTGCTGCCACCTCCTGTGGCAGTGAATTCCACATGTTAATCACCCTTTGGGTGAAGAAATACTTCCTTTTATCCATTTTAACCTGTCTGCTCAGCAATTTCATTGAATGCCCATGAGTTCTTGTATTGTGAGAAAGGGAGAAAAGTACTTCTTTCTCTGCTTTCTCCATCCCATGCATAATCTTGTAAACCTCTATCATGTCACCCCGCAGTCGACGTTTCTCCAAGCTAAAGAGCCCCAAGCGTTTTAACCTTTCTTCATAGGGAAAGTGTTCCAACCCTCAAATCATTCTAGTTGCCCTTTTCTGGTCTTTTTCCAATGCTATAATATCCTTTTTGAGGTGTGGTGACCAGAATTGCACACAGTATTCCGAATGAGACCGCACCATCGATTTATACAGGGGCATTATGATACTGGCTGATTTGTTTTCAATACCCTTCCTAATAATTCCCAGCATGGCGTTGGCCTTTTTTATTGCAATTTCACACTGCCTCGACATTTTCAGTGAGTTATCTACCACGACCCCAAGATCTCTCTCTTGGTCAGTCTCTGCCAGTTCACACCCCATCAACTTGTATTTGTAGCTGGGATTCTTGGCCCCGATGTGCATTCCTTTGCACTTGGCCACATTGAACCGCATCTGCCACGTTGACGCCCACTCACCCAGCCTCAACAGATACCTTTGGAGTTCCTCACAATCCTCTCTGGTTCTCACCACCCTGAACAATTTAGTGTCATCTGCAAACTTGGCCACTTCACTGCTAACTTCACTGCTTACTGGAGAAACACTTGTCAGGGATGCTAGTCTCTAGAGTTCCCTTCCCTATGAGACATGGCTCAGGGCAGCGGATAACAGTGAAACAAAGTTAAAAACAATAAATATATTAGTTGAAGTGGGAGAGACCCTTCGTTAAACTAATTGGATTGCACTGAACGTGACGGAAGCCATGTTGGATCAGGCCAGGGACTCATCCAGTGGCTCAGTGTCACACAGTGGCCAGAACCCAGGGTCATCAGAAGGCCCTGCAGAAGCCCCTGTTGCCCTCCAAGCACCAGAAATACACTTGCCCCAGACAGAGTGTTCCATCTATACCTTGTGGCTAATAGCCACTGATGGACCTCTGCTCCATACGCTCATCCAATCTCCTCTTGAAGCTAAGGTTGCCAATCCCCAGGTGGGGGCAGGAGATCCCCCAGTTTGGAGGCCTTCCCCCCACTTCAGGGTAATCAAAAAGCGGGGGGAGGGGGAGGGGAGGGAAATGTCTGCTGGGAACTCATGATTCCCTATGGAGACTTATTCCCATAGAAAAGAATGAAGAATTGATCCACGGGTATCTGGGGCTCTGAGGCCCGTTTTTTGAGGTAGAGGCACCACATTTTCAGTACAGCATCCAGTGGCTCTCCCCAAAATACTCCCCAAGTTTCAAAACGATTGGACCAGGGGGTCCAATTCTATGAGCCCCTAAAGAAGGTGCCCCTATCCTTCATTATATCCTATGGAAGGAAGGCATTTAAAAAGGTGTGCAGTCCCTTTAAATGTGATGGCCAGAACTCCCTTGGAGTTCACTTATGCTCGTCACACCCTTGCTCCTGGCTCCACCCCAATGTCTCCTGGATCCATCCCCAAAGTCTCCTGGCTCCACCCCCAAAGTCCCCAGATATTTCTTGAATTGGACCCTACTTGAAGCTGTCTGGCAAGTGGTGGGAAGGCTGGGGTTGGGATATGACTCTTAGTACAGGACTCTTAGTACAGGGCCTACTGTAAGCTCTTGGAGGATTGGCTACATCAGGGGTGTGTGGCCTAATATGCAAAGGAGTTCTTGCTACAAAAAAAGCCCTGCCAAGGCATACCTACAGATGCTGGATAGGGATTTGTGCTCCGACATAACCAAGGCAAACGGATATCCAGAAGATACCTTATCAGTATTTTCCAGCTATATTTTGGTCTTCAAATGGTATCTGGGATTATCCAGGATAGTGATAAATGGGTCTTGAATAATCCCAGAAATATTCTGGATTAACCAGTAATACTGGGAGGCAGCGTTCGAAGACTCCCAGGACCACCACCTCCTCCTCCTTCTTCTCCTCCTTCTCCTCCTCCTTCTTCTCCTCCTCCTTCTCCTCCTCCTTCTCCTCCTCCTCCTCCTCCTCCTCCTCCTTCTCCTCCTCCTCCTCCTCCTCCTTCTCCTCCTTCTCTTCCTCCTCCTTCTCCTCCTCCTTCTTCTCCTCCTCCTTCTCCTCCTTCTTCTCCTCCTCCTTCTCCTTCTTCTCCTCCTCCTCCTCCTCCTCCTCCTCCTCCTCCTCCTCCAACTGTTTGTGAAAGACTATCCACATACAGCTGTGTGAGGATTTAGAAAAATAACAGCTCCAGCAGAAGAGAGGGTGTGTGTGTGCGTGTGCGCATTGCAATTTGCAAGGCACACCGACTAGGTGTGGGGGGGAAAGGTGAGGCAGAAAGATGACTCATTTTGGACTCAGCGACTGCGAACTGCAAGGAATTTAATTGCCTTTCAATTAAAGGGTGAAAGCTGAGATCGGGTGATATATCCTCTAAAGCAGGATGGCGAGCCGACCATCATGATTCACACTAAGCCTGAAAAGCAGGCTTCTGAAAAGACTTTGATCATCTGTACATGTCTGATAGGGCACCGCGCGGGGAAACGGGGACATTCTCAAATACTATCAAGTGCCACGCAATTACCTTGAAGGCTGCTGTGAATAATTGCTGCATTGCCATGTCACAGACAGAAATCCTAGGGATACTTATGTGTGAGGGAGGAACTGTGATGGTTATCGCCGTTCAAGGTGTGCATAGTCTAAGGCCAGGGGACTTAAAGGGCTGTCTCTTTTGACACAGTGGCTTCCTTGTTAGGCCCTGATCCAGGTACCCCCTATCTCCTAAAGTAAGGTAGGTTGTCATAGAAGCATAGATGACATGAAGAATTATATCTGAGTCATTATCGCTGTTGTTAAATAATTGTTGCTTTTACTATTAGGGTTAGATAGTCGTGGTCACCTGGAGTACCACGTAGTTGGAATTAATTAAAAAAATAGTATAATGGAGAATTGATCCACGAGTATCTGGGGCTCTGGGGAGGGCTGTTTTTTTATGTAGAGGCACCGAATTTGCAGCATAGCATCCAGTGCAACTTCCCAAAATACCCTCCAAGTTTCAAAAGGATTGGACCAGGGGGTCCAATTCTATGAACCCAAAAAAGAAGGTGCCCCTATCCTTCATTATTTCCTATGGAGGGAAGACATTTTAAAGTAGTGTGGTGCCTTTAGATGTGATGACCAGAACTCCCTTTGGAGTTCAGTCATGCTTGTCACAACCTTGCTCCTGACTCCACCCCTAAAGTCTCCTGGCTCCACCCCAAAGTTCCCAGATATTTCTTCAATTTGACTTGGCAACCCTATTCCATCTGGGCTTCTTTCCATGTGGGCATTTTTCCATGTAGGCTTTTTCCTGTGAGCATTTATGTCTGTGGGGTTTTTGCTTTGGGTTTTTTTCTGGTTACTGAGGAACTCATATCCAGATGATGCGGTGATGCCCACTAGCAATGACTTTAAAAGAGACAAATGATGGGAAATAGGTTCACAATGGAATATTGCGCCTTACCTTTGCCCCCCTGCATTGGGTAATTCTTTTTCTTCTTTTCTTTTTCTTCTTCCCTTAATTGACCATACTTGATCAATTGAGAAACGAGAGATAAATTTGGGAAGAGCAAATGACTTTGCAGATGCTGTGACATCACAGCCTGCAATGTTGTAAGGATTTCCCCATTCTCTAGCTATCATCTTAGTGTTCTCATCACAGAAATTAGGGGAATTCCTAGAGTGTCATGGGAGCTGTTCTCGGTGATCACTCAGAAGCAGGGTTTCTAGGCAACCAATAGGAGGACTGGGGGATGGAGACATGGAGGTGGGTAGGGCTTTTTTTGCAGCAGGAACTCCTTTGCATATTAGACCACACACCCCCGGTGTAGCCAATCTTCTTACAGGGCTTCTAGTACAGGGCCTACTGTAAGCTCCAGGAGAATTGGCTACATCAAGGGTGTGTGGCCTAATATGCAAAGGAGCTCCTGCTACAAAAAAAGTCCTGGAAGTGAGCATGAAGTTGAAAATGTCACCAAAGTTGCTACTTCTCTTCTGGGTGCAGCTTGAAAGTGACAAAGGGGTAACTCTATGAGTCACCAGAACCTCTATGGCTGCAGTATCACTTTATTTAGTTTTTGTGCTGCTTCCCTATGGATCGTCAGAGAACAATGGAGCCTGCCAGTGGGAAGCCTACCTAGATGTAGGTTTGTCAACCTCCAGATGGCACCTGGAGATCCCCCACTACTATAATTAACTCCAGATGACCAAGAACAGTTCCCCTGGGGAAATGGATGCTTTGGAAAAGGGGTGTCAGGCTCCATGAGATCATTAAAGTTGGAAAATGTTTTGTTTATGCAGCCGGGAGGTCTGATTTGGCTCCTATTAGGCCCCTAAGCAACTGGATGTCATTTGTTTCCTTCTCCCTCTCTCTTGCTTCCTTCTGCATCATGGCTTGCTCAATTGCACAGCAGAGTTACTGACCCAAGCTTCTCTTCTTTCTGTTGGCTGAGGCTCCTCCCCCTCCTGGTCCCCTGGGTAAGAAAGGAAAAAGTCAGAGCTTCCCTTGCCCAGTTCCCTGAATAGAAGATTTATAACCCGCCCTTCTCTCTGAATCAGAGACTCAAAGCGGTTTACAATCTCCTATATCTTCTCCCTTCACAACAGACACCCTGTGAGGTAGGTGGGGCTGAGAGGGCTCTCACAGGAGCTGCCCTTTCAAGGACAACTCCTGAGATAGTTATGTCTATGAGAGACAATTTGGTGTAGTGGTTAAGTGTGCAGACTCTTATCTGGGAGAACTGGGTTTGATTCCCCACTCCTCCACTTCCACTGCTGGAATGGCCTTGGATCAGCCATTGCTCTCACAGGAGTTGTCTTTGAAAGGGCAACTTCCGTGAGAACTCTCTCAGCCTTACCCACCTCACAGGGTGTCTGTTGTGGGGGAGGAAGATAGTGAGCCACTCTGAGACTCTGATTCAGGGTAGAGGACAGAATATAAATCCAATGTCTTCTTCTAAGAGCCAGTTTGGTGTAGTGGTTAAGTGTGTGGACTCTATCTGGGAGAACTGGGTTTGATTCCCCACTCCTGCACTTGCACCTGCCTTGGGTCAGCCATAGCTCTGGCAGAGGTTGTCCTTGAAAGGGCAGCTGCTGTGAGAGTCTTCTCAGCCCACCCACCTCACAGGGTGTTTGTTATGGGGGAGGAAGATAAAGGAGACTGTGAGCCACTCTGAGACTCTGAGTGGAGGGTGGAATATAAATCCGGAATATAAATCCAGGGCGGAATATAAATCTAGTGCCTCTCCAGCCCCACCCACCTCACAGGGTGTTTGTTGTGGGGACGAAGGTAAAGGAGATTGTGAGCTGCTCTGAGGACTCTTCGGAGTGGAGGGCGGGATATAAATCCAATATCATCTTCTTCTTCTTCTTCTTCTTCTTCTTCTTCTTCTTCTTCTTCTTCTTCTTCTTCTTCTTCTTCTTCTTCTTCTTCTTCTTCTTCTTCTTCTTCTTCTTCTTCTTCTTCTTCTTCTTCTTCTTCTTCCCCAAGGCCATTCCAGCAGCTGCAAGTGGAGGAGTGGGGAATTAAACCCAGTTCTCCCAGATAAGAGTCCGCACACTTAACCACTACAGCAAAGTGGCACAGGAGAGATAGAAAGAAAGCACTATTAAGACCAACAAGTCCTAATGTTTTAAACATGTTTCATTTTAAGCTTTTAAAAAATCTTTAATAGTGTTGGTGTCCTTTATAAAGTTTACCTCTGCACTACCTGGCATTACATTTTATGACACACACGGCCCGGCCCAACAAGGTCTCATTTATGTCAGATCCGGCCCTCATTTCAAATGAGTTCGACACCCTTACTTTGGAGGGTAGACCTTATGCCTTGGACTCCCCTGTGGTCTCTGTCCTCCCCAGGCTCCATCCCCAAATCTCCAGGAATTTCCAACCTGGATCTAGCAACCCTACCCCAGCAGAGTCTTCTCAGTGGTCAAAGGGAACCACTCCCCCCTCCCCCTCTGATTGGCAGAAATGTTAATAAGATTCAACACATTGTTTTATTGTGCATGATTCTTCCTTTTGTTTCTGTATAATGAAGTGCGATTGTGGCCTTTCATCATGTTGTTTGTTGCCCTAAGCTTTTCTTTGGAGGGGTGGAGATCAGGATATAAATATTTTCATTAGGTTGGTACATTAAAAAAAAATCTTAAAATACCTATCCAGAATCTCCTCTCAAAGCAGGAAGGAAGAGAGGGAAGGAGGGAGGGAGGGAGGGAGGAGGGAGGAAGGAAGGAAGGAAGGAAGGAAGGAAGGAAGGAAGGAAGGAAGGAAGGAAGGAAGGGAGGGAGGGAGGGAGGAAGGGAGGAAGGGAGGAAGGGAGGAAGGGAGGAAGGGAGGAAAGGAGAGAGTGAGGAGGAAGGGAGGGAGGAGGAAGGAGGAAGGAAGGAAGGAAGGGAGGGAGGGAGGAGGGAGGAAGCGAGGGAGGGAGGGAGGAAGGAAGGGAGGGAGGGAGGGAGGGAGGAAGGAAGGAAGGAAAGGGGGGAGGAAGGAAGGAAGGAAAGGAGGGAGGGAGGGAGGAAGCGAGGGAGGGAGGAAGGAGAGATTGGATTTATTCCTGACTCTTCAGTAGCCAAAGGAGTCTCAGTGCAGCTTATCATCTTCTTTCCCTTCCCCTCTCCACAATAGACACCCTGTGAGGTAGGTAGGGCTGAGAGAGCTCTCCGAGAATTGCTCTTGAGCAGAACACCTCTGTGAGAACTTGTGGCTGACCCAAGATCACATCAGCAGGTGTATGTGGAGGAATCAGGAATCAAACCCAGCTCCCAGATAAGAGTCTGTGCATTTAAGCACTACACCAAACAGAGAGGAAGGAAGGGAGGGAGAAAGGAAGGAAGGAACTTGAACAGCACCATCAAATGTTTTTAACTGTTTTCATTGTATTTTACTGTTTTTAAACTGTAACTATAGATGGTTGAAAACTGATTGCTAGCCACCCTGAGTCCGCTTGCAGAGAGGGCAGAATAATAGTTGAAAGTAATAAATAACAGAAAGAAGGAAGGAATAGTATGTTTACTCACAAGTATTCCCCATTGAGCTCAGTGGAGCTTTCCCCATAGCTTTGTCCTATAAGCTTAGCAGGGGGAAAGTACCAGAACATGTACTGAACATGTTTACCAGCTCACCCTGCTAAGCAAAAAGAATTGAAGTGTGTGCTCCAATACCATCAAAAAGCAGATTTGATTTTCAGAAAAGGGGGGAAAAAACCCTCCTTGTGTTCTGATGAATTTCAAAGCAGTAATGATAACCGTGGTGCCACGGAAGGAAAAAAAAAAGGATGAAAGAAAACAAGCTATCTGTATCTCCCTCCATCTCTCTTCCCCTTTTTACTTAATGGCATTGCATCCCGTTCTATCTATAAAATTTGCGAGAATAATGGCTTAAGTGAAAGAAATCCTTTAAGCCTGTTTTCCTTGTAAATAAATGTGCCTGTTCTGGGGGAAAAAATATGGTGGCTACAAGATGAGAGGGACATTTTGTAATGTTGCAAACTGAAATTACTCGCGTTTCTATAAGTAAGAGCAGCCTGCGGATGAGACAAAGACGGAAAACAATCTTTTCGATACGACTTGGAAGGTTAGAACTAAGTGAAAATTGCTATAGATGGTTTTCCCTCCAACTATAGCAAGATTGGGGCGGGGGTGGGAATTCTGTGATAGATAGGGTTACCAGTTTCCAGGTGAGGCCTGGAGATCTCCTAGAACAGGGGAGTTGAGCATGCAGCCCGGGGGCCGAATGAGGCCCCCGGAGGGCTCCTATCAGGCCCCCGAGCAACTGGCTGTCATCTGCTTCCTTCTCCCTCTCTCTTGCTTCCTTCTACATCATGGCTTGCTTTGCCAGGCTTGCTCAATCACACAGCAGAGCTATTGAGCCAAGCCTCTCTTACTTCTATTGGTTGAGGCTCCTCCACCTCCTGGTCCCCAGGGAAGGAAGGAAAGAGCCACAGCTTCCTTTGCCCAGTTCCCTGGATCCCATGGGAGAGATACAAAGAAAAGCACCATTAAGACCAACAAGTGCTGATGTTTTAAGCATGTTTTATTTTAAGATTTGGGTTTTTTAAAAATCTTTACTTGTGTTTGTCTGTGTTCTTTATAAAGTGTATCTCTCTGCCACCTGGCATTACATTTTATGAGACCCATGGCCCATCCCGACAAGGTCTCATTTATGTCAGGTCCGGCCTTCATAAGAAATGAGTTCAACACCCCTACTGGCATTAAAGTTGTGAGCAGGGGTCATTTTGTAGAAAAATAGGTGGTGGAGTTCATCCAGGGGTTGTTATGCAGCTGCACCTTCTATTCAATGGGCAAGGCAGGTAGGTGGGGAGGAGGAGGGGGAATAGGGTTGCCAAGTCTAATTCAAGAAATATCTGGGGACTATGGGGTGGAGCCAGGAGACTTTGGGGGTGGAGCCAGGAGACATTAGAGGTGCAGCCAAGATCAAGGCTGTGACAAGCATCATTGAACTTCAAAGAGAGTTCTGGCCATCACATTTGAAGGGACGGCACACCTTTTCAATGCCTTCCTTCCATAGGAAATAATGAAGGATAGGGGCACCTTCTTTTGGGGCTCATAGAATTGGACCCCCTGGTCCAATCTTTTTGAACTTGGAGGGTATTTTGGGGAGAGGCACTATATGCTGTACTGAAAATTTGGTGCCTCTACCCCAAAAAACAGCCCCCCCCCCCAGAGCCCCAGATACCCGCAGATCAATTCTCCATGATTTTCTATGGGAATAAATCTCCATAGGGAATAATAGAGTTCCCAGCAGACATTTCCCTCCCCTCCCCCCGCTTTCTGACGACCCTGAAACGGGGGAGGGCCTCCAAACCGAGGGATCCCCTGCCCCCACCTGGGGATTGGCAACCCTAAGGGGGAACCCTCAGGAAGGTTCAGGAGCTGTGCTCCTGTGAGCTCCTGCTGAATTCAAGGCCTGGTTATGAGCGACTGCATAAATTAGTTTGCTCCGCGGCCGTTTTTCCTGAGCTAAGACAAAAAAAAAAAATGCATGAGCTGGAGGCTAGAAAGCTGTGAGCTAGCTCACACTAACTCAGCTTAGGGGGAACGCCGGTTGC